>NW_017201466.1:0-6684 GCF_001704415.2 Capra hircus | reverse complement strand
AGTAGACCTGGCGAGCCTCCGCGCCCCAAGATGGAGATTCAGCCTGAAGTTAAAGTAAAGAGCAGAGAGAGGGAAGGGGAGAGAAGAAGAGAGAGAGAGAGACATGGGGGGAGCCAGAGTCCCAAGAAACCAGGCCGCCAGAGACTAGTTCGAGAAACTGGCCCCCATCCTTTATTGTTCAGAAGGCCTTTTATACTTTTGATAAAACACGGAGATCAATGGGTAACGCAAAATTATGTAGCGTTCGCAACCCAGATTCTTTTCCGTATATCAGTTTGTATACAAAAGGTCTCAGGTGATTTTACATTATCTTTTGGCCAAGAGGCTTGTTAACACTTTTTGGCTCTCTTCCTTAATGAATGTTAATTTTGTTTCCCTGAAGTGTTTTTTTTTAATCTGCATCTCCTTAAAGCATTAAAGTTACATCTCTATAGAACAAAGGTGCAGTGGGATATAACAAAGAAGGTACTTAACTCAAAGATCTAATGTTGCTAATACCAGGTCTACTACTTGTTTTTCTATATACCAACTATATCTAAAAATAAAGGATATGAAAATTTGGCAGCAAGCATTGACCCAAAAAATGAAACCATTAATAAGTCCTATTCTAAAGATTTTGACTCCTCGGAAGCTCCTACATTCCTAGGATGTTTTAAAGCTTCCTGTGCCTCCTGCGGTCAGGAGGCCTCAAAACAATCACATGCGCAGCTGTACGAGTCCTGCAGGAAGGCTAGAAAGCCATCGGAGGGGTTTTTGGATTGAAACACTCTTTCATGTGCAGAAGACTAAAGCCCTGAATTGACTTTTTCCAGAAAATGTCAGAAGAGTGGAAAAGCAGAGCACAAAAGGCGACAGATTTTTGTTGGGGTACGTGCTTAGGAATTTCCAGAGGGGTTCCTGAAGTCTGAGCACGCCTGCGTATGTCTTCCTTGAATTTGTTGGCGGGATTCCTCACACTGGCTCCCAGCAGGTGCCGGAACCTGAGGATTCCTCTCCAGTGCTGACATGGATCTTGGGGTACTTCTGGAGTCTCCCCAGGGGATCAGTCCTCGTCTCGAGTCGGGGCATGAACGTGCGGTTTCCTCTCGAGCTGTAGCAGCAGAGTCACGATTCCCTTCGCGTGGATCAAGGGATCTGTGGCTTTCCCTCGAGGCTTTCCCAGGAGGCTTTCCCACGAGGCTTTCCCACAGGGCTGTCCCACGGGCCACCGTGGTGTGAGTCGATCCTCGGCTTGAAAGTAGAGGCAGTGCAGGGAAAACAGGTTTCCCTGGAATGGACTGAGACATCTGGAGGACTCTGGGAATGGTGGCACGACCCTGGAGTTCTCTCGCCTTTTCCTGTGGAGAGCGCCTACTCTTGAGTTGCTACAGAAACGCCGGGAATTCTTTCCCGACCACGCAGGGAAAGGATCCCTCCTCCCGAGCTAGGAGGCGGAAACGGGGCTCCTCTGGATGTGGGCGGGACTCTCATGCATCCTCTCGAGTGGAGACGGGTATGTCGGGAACTTCTTGAGTTGCAGCAAGGGTGTGAAGGACCCTTTGGAAGTTCCAGAGGTTAGGTGTGATTAGACTCCAGACACCTCAGCGGAAATGCACCTCATCTTGCCTGGAGGGGAGAACCTCCTGGATTTTCTCGAGTTGCGGCAGGGGTCTCGACTTACGACGGGGACTCAGGGACCCTCTCTGGTGGACTCAGGAAAGGCCAGTTCACAGGCGCTTTGCTCAGGGGCCTTTCGGGATTCCTCTCCCGTCGATGCCGGGGCCTAAGATCTTGTGTGGAGTCGGTGCCAAACCTGAGGATTCGTCTCCAGTGCTGACATGGATCTTGGGGTACTTCTGGAGTCTCCCCAGGGGGAGTCGTCGTCGTCTCGAGTGGGGGAATGCACGTGCGCTTTACTCCTGAGCTGTAGCAGCAGTGTCACGCTTCCCTTCCCGTGGATCATAGGATCTGTGGCTTTCCCTCTAGGCTTTCCCATGAGGCTTTCCAACGACGCTTTCCCACCAGGCTCTCCAACGAGGCTTTTCCCAGTGATTTCCCACGTGCCACCGTGGTGTCAGTCGATCCTCGGTTTGAAAGTCCAGGCAGAGCCGGGGAAACAGGCTTCCCTGGAATGGACTGAGACATCTGGGGGACTCTGGGAATGGTGACACGACCCTGGAGTTCCTCTCGCCCTTCCTGTGGAGAGCGCCACCTGTTGATATGTGACGGGAACGCCGGGAATTCTTTTCCGAACACGCAGGGAAAGGATCCCTCCTGTCGAGCTAGGAGGCGGAAACAGGGCTCCTCTGGATGTGGGCGGACTCTCGTGCTTCCTCTCGAGTGGAGACGGGTATGTCAGGGAACTTCTTGAGTTGCAGCAAGGGTGTGAAGGGCCCTTTGGAAGGTCCACAGATTAGGTGTGATTAGCCTCGAGTCGCCTCTGCGGAAATGGGCCTCATCTCGTCTACAGGGAAGAACCTCCTGGATTTTCTCGAGTTGCGGCAGGTTCTCTCGACTTATGACGGGGACCTCAGGGACTCGCTCTGGTGGCCTCAGGAAGGCCAGTCCCCATGCGAGTTGCTCGGGGGCCTCTCGTGATTTCACTCCCATCGATGCTGGGGCCTAAGACCTTGTGTGGAGTCAGTGCCGGAACCTGAGGATTCCTCTCCATTGCTGACATGGATCTTGGGGTACTTCTGGAGTCTCCCCAGGGGAGTCAGTCCTCGTCTCGAGTGGGCGCATGCACATGCACTTACCTCCCGAGCTGTAGCTGAAGTATCTCGCTTCCCTTTTTGTGGAGTAAGGGATCTGTGGCTTTTCCTCGAGTCTTTCCCACGAGGCTTTCCCACGAGGCTTTCCCAAAGGGCTGTCCCACGTGCCACCGTGGTGTGAGTCGATCCTCGGCTTGAAAGCCAAGGCAATGCAGGGAAAACACGTTACCGTGGAATGGACTGAGACATGTGGGGGACTCTGGGAATGGTGGCACCACCCTGGAGTTCCTCTCGCCTTTCCTGTGGAGAGCGACTCCTCTTGAGACGCTATGGGAACGCCGGGAATTCTTTCCCGACAACGCAGGGAAAGGATCCCTCCTCTCGAGCTAGGAGACGGAAACGGGGCTCCTCTGGATATGGGCAGGACTCTCGTGCTTCCTCTCGAGTGGAGACAGGTATGTCGGGGAACTTCTTGAGTTGCAGCAAGGACGTGAAAGACCCTTTGGAAGTTTCAGAGGTTAGGTGTGATTAGCCTCGAGACACCTCAGCGGAAATGGACCTCATCTCGCTTGGAGGGAGAACCTCCTGGATTTTCTCGAGTTGCGGTAGGTGCTCTCGACTTACGACGGGGACCTCAGGGACCCGCTCTTGTGGCCTCAGGAAAGGCTAGTCCCCATGCGAGTTGCTCGGGGGCCTCTCGGGATTCCTCTCCCGTCGATGCCGGGGCCTAAGACTGCCGGGAGCCAGTGTGAGGAAGCCCGCCCCCGTGACAAGGTTATGAGGAAGGAAGCTGACATACGCAAGGCGTGCTCAGACTTCAGGGACCCCTCTGGAAATTTTTAAGCATGTACCCCAACAAAAATCTGCCGGTTTTTGTTCTCTGCTTTTTCACTCTTCTGACCTTTTCTGGAAAAAGTCAATTCAGGGCGTTAGTCTTCTGCATTTGAAAGAGTGTTTCAATCCAAAACCCTCTGATGGCTTTGTAGCCTGCCTGTAGGACTCGTACAGCTGCGCTTGTGATTGTTTGAGGCCTCCTGACCGCAGGAGGCACAGGAAGCTTAAAAATCCTAGGAAAGCAGGAGCTTCCGAGGAGTCAAAATTTTTATAATAGGACTGATTAAAAGTTTCATTTTTTGGGTCAATGCTTGCTGCCAAATTTTCATATCCTTTTATTTTTAGATATAGTTGGTATATAGAAAATCAAGTAGTAGACCTGGTATTAGCAACATTAGATCTTTGAGTTAAGTACCTTCTTTGTTATAACCCACTGCATCTTTGTTCTATAGAGATGTAACTTTAATGCTTTAAGGAGATGCAGATTAAAAAAAACACTTCAGGGGAAACAAAATTAACATTCATTAAGGAAGAGAGCCAAAAAGTGTTAACAAGCCTCTTGGCCAGAAGATAATGTAAATCACCTGAGACCTTTTGTATACAAAATGATATACAGAAAGAATCTGGGTTGCGAACACTACATAATTTTGTGTTATCCATTGATCTCCATGTTTTATCAAAAGTATAAAAGGCCTTCTGAACAATAAAGGAGGAGGCCAGGGGCCGGGGTCCAGTTTCTCAGACCAGCTTCTCGAACTAGTCTCTCAACCTGGTTTCTTTGGACTTTGGATCCCCCGTGTCTTTCTCTCTCTTTCTTCTTCTCTACCTTTCCTTCTCTCTGCTCTTTACTATAACTTCAGGCTGAATCTCCACCTGGAGTGCGGAGGCTCGCCAGGTCTACTTACTTGCCCTGGCTGTTAAGACCCGCACGAAAGGGAGCTTAAGGCGAGGCACCCTTAGATATTCAAGCGGGCGCCGGTGGCCCAACGTAGGTGGTGCAAATTCCTTGTCTGGAATTTTATTGGCCGTCCGCATAAACCAAGCTATTCAGCCCTCTTCCTCCACTTAATCTTCTTACTACACTATAGTTTCCTAATCTAATCTTAGATTAATAAATAAAAAAGTCTTTCCACGCCAACGCCGTCCACCCTTCGAATTCCCTGATCAACCGGGGCTGGACCCCGGCATAAGACCTTGTGTGGAGTCGGTGCCGGAACCTGAGGATTCCTCTCCAGTGCTGACATGGATCTTGGGGTACTTCTGGAGTCTCCCCAGGGGAGTCAGTCCTCGTCTCGAGTCGGGGCATGCACGTGCGCTTTTCTCCCGAGCTGTAACAGCAGTGTCACGCTTCCATTCTCGTGGATCAAGGATCTGTGGCTTTCCCACGAGGCTTTCCCACAGGGCTGTCCCACGTGCCACCGTGGTGTGAGTCGATCCTCGGTTTGAAAGTCGAGGCAGTGCAGGGAAAACAGGTTTCCCTGGAATGGACTGAGACATCTGGGGAACTCTGGGAATGGTGGCACGACCTGGAGTTCCTCTCTCCTTTCCTGTGGAGAGCGCCTCCTCTTGAGATGCGACGGGAATGCCAGGAATTCGTTCCCGACCACGCAGGGAAAGGATCACTTCTCCCGAGCTATGTGGGGGAAACGGGGCTCCTCTGGATGTGGGCGGACTCTCGTGCTTCCTGTGGAGTGGAGACGGGTATGTCGGGAAACTTCCTGAGTTGCAGCAAGGGTGTGAAGGACCAATTGGAAGTTCGAAGGTTAGGTGTGATTAGCCTCGAGACGCCTCAGCACGAATGGGCCTCATCTCGCCTGGAGGGGAGAACCTCCTGGATTTTCTCGAGTTGCGGCAGGTGCTCTCGACTTACGACGGGGACTTCAGGGACCCGCTCTGGTGGCCTCAGGAAAGGCCAGTCCCCATGCGAGTTGCTCGGGCCACTCAGGATTCCTATCCCATCGATGCCGTGGCCTAAGACCTTGTGTGGAGTCGGGGCCAGACCCTGAGGATGCCTCTCCAGTGCTGACATGAGTCTTTCCGTACTTCTGGAGTCTCGCCACGGGATTCAGTCCTCATCTCATGTGGGGGCATGCACCTGCCATTTCCTCACGAGCTGTAGCAGCAGTGTCACGCTTTTCTGACATGTGGATCAAGGGATCTGTCGCTTTCCCTTGAGGCTTTCACACGAGGCTTTCCAACAGGCTGTCCCACGTGCCACGGTGGTGTGAGTCGATCCTCGGCGTGAAAGTCGAGCAGTGCAGGGAAAACAGGTTCTTCTGGAATGGACTTAGACATCTGGGGGACTCTTGGAATGCTGGCAAGGCCCTGGAGTCCCTCTCGCCTTGCCTGTGGAGATCTCCTCCTCTTGAGATGCGACGGGAACACGGGGAATTCTTTCCCAACCACGCATGGAAAGAATCCCTCCTCTCAAGCTAGGAGGCGGAAACGGGGCTCCTCTGGATGTGGGCGGGACTGTTGTGCTTCCTCTCGAGTGGAGACGGGTATGTTGGGGAACTTCTTGAGTTGCAGCAAGGGTGTGAAGGACCCTTTGAAGTTCCAGAGGTTAGGTGTGATTAGCCTCGAGACGCCTCAGCAGAAATGGGCCTCATCTCGCCTGGAGGGCAGAACCTCCTGGATTTTCTCGAGTTACAGCAGGTGCTCTCGACATACGACGGTCCTCAGGGACCCGGTGTGGTGGCCTCAGGAAAGGCCATTCCCCATACAAGTTGCTCGGTGGCCTCTCGGGATTCCTCTCCGTCGATACGGGGCCTAAGACCTTGTGTGGAGTCGGTGCCGGAACCTGAGGATTCCTCTCCAGGGATGACATGGATCTTGGGAACTTCTGGAGTCTCCCCAGGGGAGTCAGTCCTCGTCTCGAGTGGAGGCATGCAGGTGCGCTTTCCTCCCAAGCTGTAGCAGCAGTGTCACGCTTCCCTTCGCGTGGATCAAGGATCTGTGGCTTTCCCTCGAGGCTTTCCCACGAGGCTTTCCCACAGGGCTGTCTCACGTGCCACCGTGGTGTGAGTCGATCCTCGGCTTGAAAGTCGAGGCAGTGCAGGGAAAACAGTTTTCCCTGGAATGGACTGAGACATCTGGGTGACTCTGTAATTGTGGCACGACCCTGGAGTCCTCTTGCCTTTCCTGTGGAGAGCACCTCCTT
>NW_017201465.1:0-6684 GCF_001704415.2 Capra hircus | reverse complement strand
TGACGTTTCCCTCTGCAGTGCTGACATGGATATTGGGGTTCTTCTGGAGTCTCCCCTGGAGAGTCAATCCTCCTCTCAAGTGAGGGCACGCACGTGTGCTTTCCTCCCGAGCTGTAGCAGCAGGGTCACGCTTCCGTCGTGTGGATCAAGGGATCTGTGGCTTTCCCTGGAGGCTTTCCCACGAGGCTTTCTCACAGGGCTTTCCCTCGTGCCACCGTGGTGTGAGTTGATCCTCAGCGTGAAAGTCGAGGCAGTGCAGGGAAAACAGGTTCCTCTGGAATTGGACTGATGCTGGGAGCCAGTATGAGGACTCCCGCCCCGTGATAACGTCATGAGGAAGAAAGCTGACATAGGCATGGTGTGTTCAGACTTCAGGGACCCTCTGGAAGTTCCTACGCACGTACCCCAACAAAATCTGCCGGCTTTTTTGCTCTGCTTTTCCACTCTTCTGACATTTTCTGGAAAAAGTCAATTCAGGGCTTTTAGTCTTCTGCATTTGAAAGAGTGTTTCAATCCAAAAACCCCTCTGAATGCTTTCTAGCCTGCCTGCAGGACTCGTACAGCTGGGCATGTGATTGTTTGAGGCCTCCTTTCCCCAGGAGGCACAGGAAGCTTAAAGCATCCTAGGAATGTAGGGGCATCCGAGGAGTCAAAATCTTTATAATAGGACTGATTAAAAGTTTCATTTTTTGGGTCAATGCTTGCTGCTAAATTTTCATATCCTTTATTTTTAGATAGAGTTGGTATATTAAAAAAACAAGTAGTAGACCTGGTATTAGCAACATTAGATCTTTGAGTTAAGTACCTTCTTTGTTATAACCCACTGCACCTTTGTTCTATAGAGATGTAACTTTAATGCTTTAAGGAAATGCAGATTAAAGAAAAACACTTCAGAGGAAACAAAATTAACATTCATTAAGGAAGAGAGCCAAAAAGTGTTTAACAAGCCTCTTGGCCAGAAGATAATGTAAATCACCAGAGACCTTTTGTATACAAAATGATGTACAGAAAGAGTCTGGGGTGCGAACGCTACATAATTTTGTGTTACCCATTGAACTCCATGTTTTATCAAAAGTATAAAAGGCTTTATGAACAATAAAGGATGGGGCCAGTTTCTCGGACCAGTTTCTCGAACTAGTCTCTCGGCCTGGTTTCTTGGGACTCAGGCTCCCCCCGTGTCTTTTTCTCTCTTTCTTCTTCTCTCCCTTTCCTTCTCTCTGCTTTTTACTTTAACTTCAGGCTGAATCTCCACCAGGGGCGCGGAGGCTCGCCAGGTCTACTTACTTGCCTGGCTGTTAAGACCTGCACGAAAGGGAGCTTAAGGTCGAGGCACCCTTAGATATTCAAGCAGGGGCTGGTGGCCCAACGTAGATGGTGAAAATTCCTTGTCTGGAATTTTATTGGCCTTCCACGTAAACCAAGCTATTCAGCCCTTTTCCTCCAGTTAATCTTCTTACTACACTATAATTTCTTAATCTAATCTTACATTAATAAATAAAAAAGACTTTCCACGACAACGCCGTCCATCCGTCGAATTCCCTGGATCCAGCGGGGCTGGACCCCGGCAGACTGAGATATCTGGGGGACTCTTGGAATGGTGGCACGACCCTGGAGTTCCTCCGCCTTTCCTGTGGAGAGCGCCTCCTCATGAGATGCGACGGGAACACCGGGAATTCTTTCCCGAACATGCAGGGAAAGGATACCTGACCTCGAGGTATGAGGCGGAAACGGGGCTCCTCTGGATGTGGGCGGGATTCTCGTGCTTCCTCTCGAGTGGAGTCAGGTATGTCGGGAGAACTTCTTGAGTTGCAGCAAGGGTGTGAAGGACCCTTTGGAAGTTCCAGATGTTAGGTATGGTTAGCCTCGAGACGCCTCAGAGGAAAAGGGCCTCATCTCGCCTGGAGGGGAGAACCTCCTGGATTTTCTCGAGTTGCGGCAGGTGCTCTTGACTTACTACGGGGACCTCAGGGACCCGCTCTGGTGGCCTCAGGAAAGGCCAGTCCCCATGCAAGTTGCTCGGGGGCCTCTCGGGATTCCTCTCCCGTCGATGCCGGGGCCTAAGACCCTGTGTGGAGTCGGTGCCGGAACCTGAGGTTTCCTCTCCAGTGCTGACATGGATCTTGGGGTACTTCTGGAGTCTCCCCAGGGGAGTTAGTCGTCGTCTTGTGTGGGGGCATGAACGTGCGCTTTCCTCCCGAGCTGTAGCAGCAGTGCAACGCTTCCCTTCGCGTGGATCAAGGGATCTGTGGCTTTCCCTCGAGGCTTTCCCACGAGGCTTTCCCACAGGGCTGTCCCACGTGCCATCGTGGTGTGAGTCGATCCTCGGCTAGAAATTCGAGGCAGTGCAGGGAAATCAGGTTTCCCTGAAATGGACTGAGACATCTGGGGGACTCTGGGAATGGTGGCACGACCCTGGAGTTCCTCTCGCCTTTCCTGTGGAGAGCGCCTCCTCTTGAGATGCGACAGGAACGCCGGGAATTCTTTCCCGACCACGCAGGGAAAGGATCCCTCCTCTCGAGCTAGGAGGCGGAAACGGGGCTCCTCTGGATGTGGGCGGGTCTCTGGTGCTTCCTCTCGAGTGGAGACGGGTATGTCGGGGAACTTCTTGAGTTGCAGCAAGGGTGTGAAGGGTCCTTTGGAAGTTCCAAAGGTTAGGTGTGATTAGCCTCGAGACGCCTCAGCGGAAATGGGCCTCATCTCGCCTGGAGGGGAGAACCTCCTGGATGTTCTCAAGTTGCGGCAGGTGCTCTCGACTTACGACGGGGACCTCAGGGACCCGCTCTGGTGGCCTCAGGAAAGGCCAGTCCCCATGCGAGTTGCTCGGGGGCCTCTCGGGATTCTTCTCCCGTCGATGCCGGGGCCTAAAACCTTGTGTGGAGACGGTGCCGGAACCTGAGGATTCCTCTCCAGTGCTGACATGGATCTTGGGGTACTTCTGGAGTCTCCCCAGGGGAGTCAGTCCTCGTCTCGAGTGGGGCATGCACGTGCGCTTTCCTCCCGAGCTGTAGCAGCAGTGTCACGCTTCCCTTCGCCGTGGATCAAGGGATCTGTGGCTTTCCCTCGAGGCTTTCCCACGAGGCTTCCCAGAGGCTTTCCCACAGGGCTGTCCCACGTGCCACCGTGGTGTGAGTCGATCCTCGGCTTGAAAGTCGAGGCAGTGCAGGGAAAACAGGTTTCCCTGGAATGGACTGAGACATCTGGGGACTCTGGGAATGGTGGCAGACCCGGAGTTCCTCTCGCCTTCGTGGAGAGCGCTCCTCTGAGATGCGACGGGAAAGCCGGGATTCCGTCGCATCTCAGAGAGGCGCTCCACGGAAGCGAGAGGAACTCCGGGTCTGCCACATTCCAGAGTCCCCAGATGTCTAGTCCATTCCAGGGAAACTGTTTTCCCTGATGCCTCGACTTTCAAGCCGAGGATCGACTCACACCACGGTGGCACGTGGGACAGCCCTGTGGGAAAGCCTCTGGGAAAGCCTCGGAAGGGGAAAGCCACAGATCCCTTGATCCAGGCGAAGGGAAGCGTGACACTGCTGCTACAGCTCGGGAGGAAAGCGCACGTGCATGCCCCACTCGAGACGAGGACTGACTCCCCTGGGGAGACTCCAGAAGTACCCCAAGATCCATGTCAGCACTGGAGAGGAATCCTCAGGTTCCGGCACCGTCTCCACACAAGGTTTTAGGCCCCGGCATCGACGGGAGAAGAATCCCGAGAGGCCCCCGAGCAACTCGCATGGGGACTGGCCTTTCCTGAGGCCACCAGAGCGGGTCCCTGAGGTCCCCGTCGTAAGTCGAGAGCACCTGCCGCAACTTGAGAACATCCAGGAGGTTCTCCCCTCCAGGCGAGATGAGGCCCATTTCCGCTGAGGCGTCTCGAGGCTAATCACACCTAACCTTTGGAACTTCCAAAGGACCCTTCACACCCTTGCTGCAACTCAAGAAGTTCCCCGACATACCCGTCTCCACTCGAGAGGAAGCACCAGAGACCCGCCCACATCCAGAGGAGCCCCGTTTCCGCCTCCTAGCTCGAGAGGAGGGATCCTTTCCCTGCGTGGTCGGGAAAGAATTCCCGGCGTTCCTGTCGCATCTCAAGAGGAGGCGCTCTCCACAGGAAAGGCGAGAGGAACTCCAGGGTCGTGCCACCATTCCCAGAGTCCCCCAGATGTCTCAGTCCATTTCAGGGAAACCTGATTTCCCTGCACTGCCTCGAATTTCTAGCCGAGGATCGACTCACACCACGATGGCACGTGGGACAGCCCTGTGGGAAAGCCTCGTGGGAAAGCCTCGAGGGAAAGCCACAGATCCCTTGATCCACGCGAAGGGAAGCGTTGCACTGCTGCTACAGCTCGGGAGGAAAGCGCACGTTCATGCCCCCACACAAGACGACGACTAACTCCCCTGGGGAGACTCCAGAAGTACCCCAAGATCCATGTCAGCACTGGAGAGGAAACCTCAGGTTCCGGCACCGACTCCACACAGGGTCTTAGGCCCCGGCATCGACGGGAGAGGAATCCCGAGAGGCCCCGAGCAACTCTGCATGGGGACTGGCCTTTCCTGAGGCCACCAGAGCGGGTCCCTGAGGTCCCCGTAGTAAGTCAAGAGCACCTGCCGCAACTCGAGAAAATCCAGGAGGTTCTCCCCTCCAGGCGAGATGAGGCCCTTTTCCTCTGAGGCGTCTCGAGGCTAACCATACCTAACATCTGGAACTTCCAAAGGGTCCTTCACACCCTTGCTGCAACTCAAGAAGTTCCTCCGACATACCTGACTCCACTCGAGAGGAAGCACGAGAATCCCGCCCACATCCAGAGGAGCCCCGTTTCCGCCTCATACCTCGAGGTCAGGTATCCTTTCCCTGCATGTTCGGGAAAGAATTCCCGGTGTTCCCGTCGCATCTCATGAGGAGGCGCTCTCCACAGGAAAGGCGGAGGAACTCCAGGGTCGTGCCACCATTCCAAGAGTCCCCCAGATATCTCAGTCTGCCGGGGTCCAGCCCCGCTGGATCCAGGGAATTCGACGGATGGACGGCGTTGTCGTGGAAAGTCTTTTTTATTTATTAATGTAAGATTAGATTAAGAAATTATAGTGTAGTAAGAAGATTAACTGGAGGAAAAGGGCTGAATAGCTTGGTTTACGTGGAAGGCCAATAAAATTCCAGACAAGGAATTTTCACCATCTACGTTGGGCCACCAGCCCCTGCTTGAATATCTAAGGGTGCCTCAGCCTTAAGCTCCCTTTCGTGCAGGTCTTAACAGCCAGGCAAGTAAGTAGACCTGGCGAGCCTCCGCGCCCCTGGTGGAGATTCAGCCTGAAGTTAAAGTAAAAAGCAGAGAGAAGGAAAGGGAGAGAAGAAGAAAGAGAGAAAAAGACACGGGGGGAGCCTGAGTCTCAAGAAACCAGGCCGAGAGACTAGTTCGAGAAACTGGTCCGAGAAACTGGCCCCATCCTTTATTGTTCATAAAGCCTTTTATACTTTTGATAAAACATGGAGTTCAATGGGTAACACAAAATTATGTAGCGTTCGCACCCCAGACTCTTTCTGTACATCATTTTGTATACAAAAGGTCTCTGGTGATTTACATTATCTTCTGGCCAAGAGGCTTGTTAAACACTTTTTGGCTCTCTTCCTTAATGAATGTTAATTTTGTTTCCTCTGAAGTGTTTTTCTTTAATCTGCATTTCCTTAAAGCATTAAAGTTACATCTCTATAGAACAAAGGTGCAGTGGGTTATAACAAAGAAGGTACTTAACTCAAAGATCTAATGTTGCTAATACCAGGTCTACTACTTGTTTTTTTAATATACCAACTCTATCTAAAAATAAAGGATATGAAAATTTAGCAGCAAGCATTGACCCAAAAAATGAAACTTTTAATCAGTCCTATTATAAAGATTTTGACTCCTCGGATGCCCCTACATTCCTAGGATGCTTTAAGCTTCCTGTGCCTCCTGGGGAAAGGAGGCCTCAAACAATCACATGCCCAGCTGTACGAGTCCTGGCAGGCAGGCTAGAAAGCATTCAGAGGGGTTTTTGGATTGAAACACTCTTTCAAATGCAGAAGACTAAAGCCCTGAATTGACTTTTTCCAGAAAATGTCAGAAGAGTGGAAAAGCAGAGCAAAAAAGCCGGCAGATTTTTGTTGGGGTACGTGCGGTAGGAACTTCCAGAGGGGTCCCTGAAGTCTGAACACACCATGCCTATGTCAGCTTTCTTCCTCATGACGTTATCACGGGCGGGAGTCCTCATACTGGCTCCCAGCATCAGTCCAATTCCAGAGGAACCTGTTTTCCCTGCACTGCCTCGACTTTCACGCTGAGGATCAACTCACACCACGGTGGCACGAGGGAAAGCCCTGTGAGAAAGCCTCGTGGGAAAGCCTCCAGGGAAAGCCACAGATCCTTGATCCACACGACGGGAAGCGTGACCCTGCTGCTACAGCTCGGGAGGAAAGCACACGTGCGTGCCCTCACTTGAGAGGAGGATTGACTCTCCAGGGGAGACTCCAGAAGAACCCCAATATCCATGTCAGCACTGGCAGAGGAAACGTCAGGTTCCGGCCCCCAAATCCACACAAGTTGTTCGCCGGGCATCAACAGGAGAGTTATCAAGAGAAGCCGCGCCCAGCATCTGGCATGGGGACTGGCCTTTGATGAAGCCACCAGAGCGGGTCCCTGAGGTCCCGTCGTAAGT
>NW_017201464.1:0-6684 GCF_001704415.2 Capra hircus | reverse complement strand
GTGAGAGCGCCTCCTCTTGAGATGCGACGGGAACGCCGGGAATTCTTTCCCACGTACGTCCCTCCTCTCGAGCTAGGAGGCGGAAACGGGGCTCCTCTGGATGTGGGCGGACTCTCGTGCTTCCTCTCGAGGGGAGACGGGTATGTCGGGGAACTTCTTGAGTTGCAGCAAGGGTTGAAGGACCCTTTGGAAGTTCCAGAGGTTAGGTGTGATTAGGCTCGAGACGCCTCAGCGGAAATGGGCCCATCTCGCCTGGAGGGGAGAACCTCCTGGATTTTCTCGAGTTGCGGCAGGTGCTCTCGACTTACGTCGGGGACATCAGGGACCCGCTGTGGTGGCCTCAGGAAAGGCCAGTCCACATGCGAGTTGCTCGGGGGCCTCTCGGGATTCCTCTCCGTCGATGCCGGGGCCTAAGGCCTAGTGTCAAGTCGGTGCCGGAACTGGAGGATTCCTCTCCAGTGCTGACATGGATCTTGGGGTACTTCTGGAGTCTCCCAAGGGAGTCAGTCCTCGTCTCGAGAGGGGTATGCACGATCGCTTTCCTCCCGAGCTTTCGCAGCAGTGTCGCGCTTCCCTTCTCATGTATCAAGGGATCTGTGGCTTTCCCTCGAGGCTTTCCAAGAGGCTTTCCCAAAGGGCTGTCCCGTGCCACCGTGGTGTGAGTCGATCCTCGGCTTGAAAGTCGAGGCAGTGCATTGAAAGCAGGTTTCCTGGAATGGACTGAGACATCTGGGGACTCTGGAATGGTGGCACGACCTGGAGTTCCTCTCGCCTTTCCTGTGGAGAGCGCCTCCTCTTGAGATGCGACGGAACGCCCAGAATTCTTTCCGACCACGCAGGGAAAGGATCCCTCCTCTCGAGCTAGGAGGCGGAAACGGGGCTCCTCTGGATGTGGGCGGACTCTCGTGCTTCCTCTCGAGTGGAGACGGGTATGTCGGGGAACTTCTTGAGTTGCAGCAAGTTTGAAGACCCTTTGGAAGTTCCAGAGGTTAGGTGTGATTAGCCTCGAGACGCCTCAGTGGAAATGGGCCTCATCTCGCCTGGAGGGGAGAACCTCCTGGATTTTCTCGAGTTGCGGCAGGTGCTCTCGATTTTACGACGGGGACCTCAGGGACCCGCTCTGGTGGCCTCAGGAAAGGCCAGTCCCATGCGAGTTGCTCGGGGGCCTCTCGGGATTCCTCTCCCGTCGATGCCGGGGCCTAAGACCTTGTGTGGAGTCGGCCGGAACCTGAGGATTCCTCTCCAGTGTGACATGGATCTTGGGGTACTTCTGGAGTCTCCCCAGGGGAGTCAGTCCTCGTCTCGAGTGGGGCATGCACGTCGCTTTCCTCCGAGCTGTAGCAGCAGTGTCGTGCTTCCCTTCGCGTGGATCAAGGGATCTGTGGCTTTCCCTCGAGGCTTTCCCGAGGTTTTCCCGAGGCTTTCCCACAGGGCTGTCCCACGTGCCACCGTGGTGTGAGTCGATCCTCGGCTTGAAAGTCGAGGCAGTGCAGGGAAAACAGGTTTCCCTGGAATGGACTGAGACATCTGGGGGACTCTGGGAATGGTGGCACGACCCTGGAGTTCCTCTCGCCTTTCCTGTGGAGAGCGCCTCCTCTTGAGATGCGACGGGAATGCCGGGAATTCTTCCCCGACCACGCAGGAAAGGATCCCTCCTCTAGAGCTAGGAGGCGGAAACGGGGCTCCTCTGGATGTGGGCGGAACTCTCGTGCTTCCTCTCGAGTGGAGACGGTATGTCGGGGAACTTCTTGAGTTGCAGCAAGGTGTGAAGGACCCTTGGAATTTCCAGAGGTTAGGTGTGATTAGCCTCGAGACGCCTCAGCGGAAATGGGCCTCATCTCGCCTGGAGGGGAGAACCTCCTGGATTTTCTGGAGTTGCGGCAGGTGCTCTCGACTTAAGATGGGGACCTCAGGGACCCGCTCTGGTGGCCTCAGGAAGGCCAGTCCCCATGCGAGTTGCTCGGGGCCTCTCGGGATTCCTCTCCCGACGATGCCAGGGCCTAAGATCTTGTGAGCAGTGAGTGCCGGATCCTGAGGATTCCTCTCCAGTGCTGACATGGATCTTGGGGTACTTCTGGAGACTCCCCAGGGGAGTCAGTCCTCGTCTCGAGTGGGGGTATGCACGTGCGTTTTCCTCCCGAGCTGTAGCAGCAGTGTCACGCTTCCCTTCTCCTGGGATCAATGGATCAGGGGCTTTCCCTCGAGGCTTTCCCACGAGGCTTTCCCACGAGGCTTTCCCACAGGGCTGTCCCACGTGCCACCGTGGTGTGAGTCGGTCCTCGGCTTGAAAGTCGAGGCAGTGCAGGGAAAACAGTTTTCCCTGGAAAGGATTGAGATATCTGGGGGACTCTGGGAATGGTGGCTCGACCCTGGAGTTCCTCTCGCTGTTCCTGTGGAGAGCGCCTCCTCTTGAGATGGGACGGGAAAGCCGGGAATTCTTTCACAACTACGCGGGGAAGGATCCCTCCTCTCGAGCTAGGAGCGGAAAAGGGGCTCTTCTGGATGTGGGTTGGACTCTCGTGCTCCCTCTGGAGTGGAGACGGGTATGTCAGGGAACTTCTTGAGTTGCAGCAAAGGTGTGAAGGACCCTTTGGAAGTTCCAGAGGTTATGTGTGATTAACCTTGAGACGCCACAGCGGAAATGGGCCTCATCTCGCCTGGAGGGGAGAACCTCTTTGATTTTCTCGAGTTACCCCAGGTGCTCTCGACTTACGACGGGGACCTCAGGGACCCGCTCTGGTGGTCTCAGGAAAGGCCAGTCCCCATGCAAGTTGCTCAGGGGCCTCTCAGGATTCCTCTCCCGTCGATGCCGGGGCCTGAGGCCTTGTGTGGAGTCGGTGCCGGCACCTGAGGATTCCTCTCCAGTGCTTACATGGATCTTGAGGTACTTCTGGAGTATCCCAGGGGAGTCAGTCCTCGTCTCGAGTGGGGGCATGCACGTGCGCTTTCCTCCCGAGCTGTAGCAGCAGTGTCACGCTTTCCTTCGCGTGGATCATGGGATCTGTGGCGTTCCATCGAGGCTTTCCTCGAGGGTTTCCCACAAGGCTGTCCCTCGTTGCTTCGTGGTGTGAGTTGATCCTCGGCTTGAAAGTCGAGGCAGTGCAGGGAAAACAGGTTTCCCTGGAATGGACTGAGACATTTGGGGGACTCTGGGAATGGTTGGCATGACCCTGGCGTTCCTTTCGCCTTTCCTGTGGAGAGCGCCTCCTCTTGAGATGAGACGGGAACGCCGGGAATTCTTTCCCGACCACGCAGGGAAAGGATCCCTCCTCTCCAGCTATGAGGCGGAAACGGGGCTCCTCTGGATGTGGGCGGGACTCTCGTGCTTCCTCTCGAGTGGAGACGGGTATGTCGGGGAACTTCTTGAGTTGCAGCAAGGGTGTGAAGGACCCTTTGGAAAGTTCCAGAGGATAGGTGTGATTATGCCTCGAGAGGCCTCAGGAAAATGGGCCTCATCTGGCCTGGAGGGGAGAACCTCCTGGATTTTCTCGAGTTGCGGCAGGTGCTGTCGACTTACGTCGGGGACTTCAGGGACCAGATCTGGTGGACTCAGGAAAGGCCAGTCCCCTTGCGAGGTTGCTCGGGGGCCTCTTGGGTTTCCTCTCCCGTCGATTCCGGGGTCTAAGACCTTGTGTGGAGTCGGTGCCGGAACGTGAGGATTCCTCTCCAGTGCGGACATGGATCTTGGGGTTCTTCTGGAGTCTCCCCAGGTTAGTCAGTCCTAGTCTCGAGTGGGGGCATGCACGTTCAATTTCCTCCCGACTGTGTGGAAGCAGTGTCACACTTCCCTTAGCATGTATCAAGGGATCTGCAGCTTTCCCTGGAGGCTTTCCAATGAGGCTTTCCCACGAGGATTTTCCTCAGGGCTGTCCCACGTGCCACCGTGGTGTGAGTCGATCTTCGGCTTCAAAGTCGAGGCAGTGCAGGGAAAACAGGTTTCCCTGGAATTGACAGAGACATCTGGGGGACTCTGGGAATGGTGGAACGACCCTGGAGTTTCTCTAGCCTTTCCTGTGGAGAGGGCCTCCTCTTGAGATGCGACTGGAACGCCGGGAATGCTTTCCAGACCACGCAGGGAAAGGATCCCTCCTCTCGAGCTATGAGGTGGAAACAGTGCTCCTCTGAAAGTGGGCGGGAAGATCTTGATACTCTCGAGTGGAGACGGGTATGTCAGAGAACTCCTTGAGTTGCAGCAAGGGTGTGAAGGACCCTTTGGAAGTTCCAGAGGTTAGGTGTGATTAGCCTCGAGACGCCTCAGCGGAAATGGGGCTCATCTCGCCTTTAAGGATGCCAAGATCCATGTCAGCACTGGAGAGGAATCCTCAGGTTCCGGGCACCGAATCCACACAAGGTCTTAGGCCCCGGCATCGACGGGAGAGGAATCCCGAGAGGCCCCCGAGCAACTCGCATGGGGAATGGCCTTTCCTGAGGCCACCAGAGCGGGTCCCTGCAGGTCCCCGTCGTTAAGTCGATATCACCTGTCCGAACTCGAGAAAAATCCAGGAGGTTCTCCCCTCCAGGCGAGATGAGGCCCATTTCCGCTGAGGCGTCTCGGAGGCTAATCACACCTAAACTCTGGAACTTCCAAAGGGTTCCTTCACACCCTTGCTGCAACTCAAGAAGTTCCCCGACATACCCTGTCTCCACTCGAGAGGAAGCACGAGAGTCCCGCCCACATCCAGAGGAGCCCCGTTTCCGCCTCACTAGCTCAGAGAGGAGGTATCCTTTCCCTGCGTGGTCGGGGAAAGAATTCCCGTGCTTCCCGTCACAACTCAAGAGGAGGCGCTCTCCAACAGGAAAGGCGAGAGGAACTCCAGGGTCGTGCCACCATTCCCAGAGTCCCCCAGATGTCTCAGTCCATTCCAGGGAAACCTGTTTTCCCTGCACTGCCTCGACTTTCAAGCCGAGGATCGACTCACACCACGGTGGCACGTGGGACAGCCCTGTGGGAAAGCCTCGTGGGAAAGCCTTCGTGGGAAAGCCTCGAGCGGAAGCACGATCCCTTGATCCACGCGAGGGAAGCGTGACACTGCTGCTACAGCTGGGAGGAAACGCCGTGCATGCTCCGACTCGAGACGAGGACTGACTCCGCTGGGAGACTGCAGAAGTACCCCAAGATCCATGTCAGCACTGGAGAGGAATCCTCAGGTTCCTGGCACTCCGGACTCCGACACAGGTCTAGCCCGGCACTTCGACGGGACCAGGGAATCCCGAGAGGCCCTCGAGCAACCGTCGCATGGGGACTGGGCCTTTCCTGAGGCCTCCGCAGAGCGGGTCCCTGAGGACCCTGTCGTGAAGTCCGAGAGCAGGATGCCGCAACTCCAGAGAAATCCATGGAGGTTCTCGCATCCAAGGCGAGATGAGGCCCCATTTCCGCTGAGGCGTCTCGAGGCTAATCACACCTAACCTCTGGAACTTCCTAAAGGGTCCTTCACACCCTTGCTGCAACTCAAGGAGTTCTCTGACATACCCGTCTCCACTCGAGAGTAGCAAGATCTCCGCCCACATTCCAGAGGAGCCACTGTTTCCGCCTCATAGCTCGAGAGGAGGGATCCTTTCCCTGCGTGGTCTGGGAAAGCAATTCCCCGCGTTCCAGTCGCATCTCAAGAGGAGGCCCTCTCCACAGGAAGGCTGAGAGGAACTCCAGGGTCGTTGCCACCATTCCCAGAGTCCCCCAGATGTCTCATGTCAATTCCAGGGAAACCTGTTTTTCCCTGCCACTGCCTCGACTTTGAAGCCGAGGATCGACTCACACCACGGTGGCACGTGGGACAGCCCTGGAGGAAAATCCTCGTGGGAAAGCCTCCATTGGAAAGCCTCGAGGGAAAGCTGCAGATCCCTTGATACATGCATAAGGGAAGTGTGACACTGCTTCCTACAGGTCGGAAGGAAATTGAACGTGCATGCCCCCACTAGAGACTAGGACTGACTAACCTGGGGAGACTCCAGAAGAACCCCAAGATCCATGTCCGCACTGGAGAGGAATCCTCACGTTCCGGCACCGACTCCACACAAGGTCTTAGACCCCGCATCGACGGGAGAGGAAATCCCAAGAGGCCCGAGCAACCTCGCATGGGGACTGGCCTTTCCTGAGGCCACCAGATCGGGTCTCTGAAGTCCCCGACGTAAGTCGACAGCACCTGCTCGCAACTCCGAGAAAATCCAGGAGGTTCTCCCCTCCAGGCCGAGATGAGGCCCATTTCCTGGAGGCCGTCTCGAGGATAATCACATCCTATCCATCTGGAACTTCCAAAGGGTCCTTCACACCCTTGCTGCAACTCAAGAAGTTCCCCGACATACCCGTCTCCATTCGAGAGGAAGCACGAGAGTCCCGCCCACATCAGAGGAGCCCCATTTCCGCTCCTAGCTCGAGGAGGAATCCTTTCCCTGCGTGGGGGGAAAGAATTCCCCGCGTTCCCGTTGCATCTCAAGAAGAGGCGCTCTCCACAGGAAAGGCGAGAGGAACTCCAGGGTCGTGCCACCATTCCCAGAGACCCAGAATTCTCAGTCCATTTCAGGGAAACCGGTTTTCCCTGCACTGCCTCGACTTTCAAGCCGAGGATCGACTCACACCACGGTGGCACGTGGGACAGCCCTGTGGGAAAGCTCGTGGGAAAGCCTCGAGTGAAAGCCACAGATCCCTTGATCCCGCGAAGGGAAAGCGTGACACTGCTGCTACAGCTC
>NW_017201463.1:0-6685 GCF_001704415.2 Capra hircus | reverse complement strand
CTGGAGCGCTGGAGGGCCTCAGCGCCTCTGGGCCTCATCAGGAGAATCTCCTGGATTTTCGAGTTCCGGCAGGTGCTCTCGACTTACGAGGGGACCTCAGGGACCCGCTCTGGTGGCCTCAGGAAAGGCCAGTCCCCATGCGAGTTGCTGGGAGCCTCTCGGGATTCCTCTCGCGTCGATGCCGGGGACTAAGACCTTGTGTGGAGTCGTTGCTTGAACCTGAGGATTCCTCTCCAGGGCTGACATGGATCTTGGGGTACTTCTTGAGTCTCCCCAGGGGAGTGAGTCCTTGTCTCGAGTGGGGGCATGCACGTGCGCTTTCCTCCCGAGATGTAGCAGCAGTGTCACGCTTACCTTCGCGTGGATCAAGGGATCTGTGGCTTTCCCTCGAGGCTTTCCATGAGGATTTCCCACGAGGCTTTCCGACAGGGCTATCCCACGTGCCACCGTGGTGTGAGTCGATCCTCGCCGTGAAATTCGAGGCAGTGCAGGAAAATACTGTTTCCTCTGGAATGGAATGAGACATCTGGGCGACTCTGTGAATGGTGGCACGACCCTGGAGTTCCTCTCGCCTTTCCTGTGGAGAGTGCTTTCCCTTGAAATGCGAGCGGAATGGCGGGTATTATTTCCTGACCAAGCAGGGAAAGGATCCCTCATGTCGAGCTTCAATACCAAAAGGCTCTCCTCTGGATGTGGGCGGGACCCTCGTGCTTCCTCTCGAGTGGAGACGGGTATGTCGGGGAACTTCTTGAGTTGCAGCAAGGACCCTTTTGAATTTCCAGAGTTTAGGTGTGATGAGCCTCCACACGCCTCCGAGGAAATGGCCTCATCTCGCCTGGAGGGGAAAACCTCCTGAATTTCTAGAGTTGGCAGGGTCTCTCGAGTTACGACAGGGACCTCAGGGACCCGCTCTAGTGGCCACAGGAAAGGCCAGTGCCCATGGGAGTTGCAAGGGGCCTTTCGGGATTCCTCTCCCGTCGATGCGGGGCCTAAGACCTTGTGTGGAGTCGATGCCGGAACCTGAGGATTCCTCTCCAGTGCTGACATGGATCTTGGGGTACTTCTGGAGTCTCCCCAGGGGAGTCAGACCTCGACTCGAGTGGGGCAGGCACGTGCGCTTTCCTCCCGAGTTCCTGCAGGAGTGTTACGCTTCCTTCACGTGGATCAAGGAGCAGTGGCTTTCCCTCGATGCTTTCCCACGAGGCTTTCCCACAGGGCTGTCCCACGTGCCACCGTGGTGAGAGTCGATCCTCGGCTTGAAAGTCGAGGCAGTGCAGGGAAAACAGTTTTCCCTGGAATGGACTGAGACATCTGGGGGACTGTGGAATGGTGGCACGACGCTGGAGTTCCTCTCGCCTTTCCTGAGGAGAGCGCCTCCTCTTGAGATGCGACGGGAACACCGGGAATTCTTTCCCGACCACGCAGCTTAAGCATCCCACCTCTCGAGCTATGAGGCGGAAACGGGCCTCATCTGGATGTGGGCAGGACTCCTGCGCTTCCTCTCGAGTGGAGACGGGTATGTCGGGGAACTTCTTGAGTTGCAGCGAGGGTGTGAAGGACGCTTTGGAAGTTCCAGATGTTAGGTGTGATTAGCCCCAAGACGCCTCAGCGGAAATGGGCCTCATCTCGCCTGGAGGGGAGAACCTCCTGGATTTTCTCCAGAGTCAGGTGCTCACAACTTACGACCGGGACCTCAGGGACCTGCTCTGGTGACCTCAGGAAAGACCAGTCCCCATGCGAATTGCTCGGGGGCCTCTCAGGATTACTCTCCCGTCGATGCCAGGCCTAAGACATGTGTGGAGATGGTGCCGGAACCTCAGGATTCCTCTCCAGTGCTGACAAGGATCTTGAGGGACTTCTGGAGTCTCCCCAGGGAAGTCAGTCCTCGTCTCCAGTGGTGGCATGCACGTGCGCTTTCCTCCCGAGCTGTAGCAGCAGTGTCACGCTTCCCTTGGCGTGGATCAAGGGATCTGTGGCTTTCCCTCGAGGATTTCCCACGAGGTTTTCCCACGAGGCTTTCCCACAGGGCTGTCCCACGTGCCACCGTGGTGTGAGTCGATCCTGGCTTGAAAGTCGAGGCAGTGCAGGGAAAACAGGTTTCCCTGGAATGGACTGAGATATCTGGGGGACTCTGGGAATGGTGGCACGACCCTGGAGTTCCTCTCGACTTTCCTGTGGAGAGCGCCTCCTCTGGAGATGCGACGGGAACCCCAGGAATTCTTTCCCGACACGCAGTGAAAGGATACCTCGTCTCGAGCTATGAGGGAGAAAAGGGGCTCCTCTGGATGTGGCGGGACTCTCGTGCTTCCTCTCGAGTGGAGACGGGTATGTCGGGGAACTTCTTGAGTTGCAGCAAGGGTGTGAAGGACCCTTTGGAAGTTCCAGAGGTTAGGTGTGATTAGCTTCGAGATGCCTCAGCGGAAATGGGCCTCATCTCACCTGGAGGGGAGAATATCCTGGATTTTATCGAGTTTCGGCAGGTGCTCTCGACTTACGACGGGGACCTCAGTGATCCGCTCTGGTGGCCTCAGGAAAGGCCAGTCCCCAAGCAAGTTGCTCGGGGCCTCTCGGGATTCCTCTCCCGTCGAAGCCGGGGCCTAAGTCGTTGTGTGGAGTCGGTGCCGGAACCTGAGGATTCCTCTCCAGTGCTGACATGGATCTTGGGGTACTTCTGGAGTCTCCCCAGGGGAGTCAGTACTCGTCTCGAGTGGGGGCATGCACGTGCGCTTTCCTCCCGAGCTCTAGCAGCAGTGATACGCTTCCCTTCGCGTGGATCAAGGGATCAGTGCCTTTCCCTAGAGGCTTTCCCACGAGCCTTTCCCACGAGGCTTTCCCACGGGCCTTTCCCACAGTGCTGTCCCACGTGCCACCGTGGTGTGAGTCGATCCTCGGCTTGAAAGTCGAGGCATTGAAGGGAAAACAGGTTTCCCTGGAATGGACAGAGACATCTGGCTGACTCTGGGAATGGTGGCACGAACCTGGATTTCCTCTCGCCTTTTCCTGTGGAGAGCGCCTCCTCTTGAGATGCGACGGGAACGCCGGGAATTCTTTCCCGACCACGCAGGAAAGGATCCCTATCTCGATCTAGGAGGCGGAAACGGGGCTCCTCTAGATGTGAGCGGGACTCTCGTGCTTCCTCTCCACTGGAGACTGGTATGTCGGGGAGCTTCTTGAGTTGCAGCAAGGATGTGAAGGACCCTTTGGAAGTTCCACAGGTTAGGTGTGATTAGCCTGGATATGGCTCAGCAGAAATGGGCCTCATCTCGCCTGGAGGGAAGAACCACCTGGATTTTCTCCAGTTGAGGCAGGTGCTCACAACTTACGACCAGGACATCAGGGACCTGCTCTGGTGGCCTCAGGAAAGACCAGTCCCCATGCGAATTGCTCGGGGCCTCTCGGGATTCCTCTCCGTCGATGCCGGGCCTAAGACCTTGTGTGGAGATGGTGCCAGAACCTGAGGATTCCTCTCCAGTGCTGACATGGATCTTGGGATACTTCTGGAGTCTCCCCAGGGGAGTCAGTCCTTGTCTCGAGTGGGGGCATGCACGTGCGCTTTCCTCCCGAGATGTAGCAGCAGTGTCATGCTTCCCTTCGCGTGGATCAATGGATCTGTGGCTTTCCCTCGAGGCTTTCCCAAGAGGATTTCCCCCGAGGCTTTCCCACAGGGCTATCCCACGTGCCACCGTGGTTTGAGTCGATCCTGCCGTGAAATTCGAGGCAGTGCAGGGAAAACAGTTTCCTCTGGAATGGACTGAGACATCTGGGTGACTCTGTGAATGGTGGCTCGACCCTGGAGTTCCTCTCGCCTTTCCTGTGGAGAGCGCTTCCCCTTGAAATGCGAGCGGAATGGCGTGTATTATTTCCTGACCAAGCAGGGAAAGGATCCCTCATCTCGAGCTTCGATACCAAAACGGCGTCTCCTCTGGATGTGGGCGGACCCTCGTGCTTCCTCTCGAGTGGAGACGGGTATGTCGGGGAACTTCTTGAGTTGCAGCAAGGACCCTTTTGAATTTCCAGAATTTAGGTGTGATGAGCCTCCAGACGCCTCAGAGGAAATGGGCCTTATCTCGCCTGGAGGGGAGAACCTCCTGGATTTTCTAGAGTTGGGCAGGGTCTCTCGAGTTACGACAGGGACCTCAGGGACCCGCTCTGGTGGCCTCAGGAAAGACCAGTGCCCATGGGAGTTGCAAGGGCGCCTTTCGGGATTCCTCTCCGGTCGATGTCGGGGCCTAAGACCTTTTGTGGAGTCGGGGCTGGAACCTGAGGATTCCTCTTCAGTGCTGACATGGATCTTGGCTTACTTCTGGAGTTTCCCCTGGGGAGTCTGTGCTCATCTCATGTGGGGCATGCACGTGAGCTCTCCTCAGGAACTGTAGCAGCAGTGTCACACTTCCCGTCGCGTGGATCAAGGGATCTGTGGCTTTCCCTCGAGGCTTTCCGACGAGGCTTTCCCACAGGGCTGACCCACGTTCCATGGTGTAGTGAGTGGATCCTCGGCGTGAAAGTAGAGGCAGTGCAGGGAAAGCAAGTTCCTCTGGAATGGACTGACATCTGGGGGTCCCTTGGAATTGTGGCACGACACTGGGGTTTCTCTCGCTTTTCCTGTTGAGAGCGCCTCCTCTTGAGTTGCGACGGGAAAGCCGGGAATTCTTTCCAGACGAAGCTGGAAAAGAATCCGTCATCTAGAGCTACGAGGTGGAAGCCAGGCTCCTCTGGATGTGGGCGGGACTCTCGTGCTTCCTCTCGAGTGGAGACGGGTATGTCGGGGAACTTCTTGAGTTGCAGCAAGTGTGGGAAGGACCCTTTGGAAGTTCCAGAGGTTAGGTGTGTTTAGCCTCAAGACGCCTCAGCGGAAATGGGCCTCATCTCGCCTGAAGGGGAGAACCTCCTGGATTTTCTCGAGTTGTGGCAGGTGCTATTGAGTTACGACAGGGACCTCAGGGACCCGCTCTGGTTGCCTCAAGAAAGGCCAGTCGCCATGCGAGTTGCTAGGGGTCCTCTCAGGATTCCTCTCCCGTCGATGCCAGGGCCTAAGACCTTTTGTGGAGTTGTGTTCAGAACCTGAGGATTCCTCTCCAGGGCTGACATGCATCTAGGGGTACTTCTGGAGTCTGCCCTGGGGAGTCAGTCCTCGGCTCGAGTGGGGTCATGCACGTGCGCTTTCCTTCCGAGAGGTAGCAGCAGTGTAACGCTTCCATTCGCATGGATCAAAGGATCTGTGGCTTTCCCTCGAGGCTTTCCCACGAGGCTTTCCAACAGGGGTGTCCCACGTGCCACCGTAGTGTGAGTCAATCCTCCGCGTGAATGTCGAGGCAGTGCAGGGAAAACAGGTTTCCCTGTAATGGACTGAGACATCTGGGGGACTCTTGGAATGTTGGCACGACCCTGGAGTTCCTCTCGCCTTTCCTGTTGAGAGCGCCTCCTCTTGAGATGCGGCGGGAACGGCGGGAATCCTTTCCCGATGAAGCAGGGAAAGGATCCCTCATTTCGAACTACGAGGCGGAAATGGGGCTCCTCTGGATGTGGGCGGGACCCCCGTGCTTCCTCTCGAGTGAAGACGGGTTTGTCGGGGAACTTCTTGAGTTGCAGCAAGGGTGTGAAGGACCCTTTGGAAGTTCCACAGGTTAGGTGTGATTAGCCTCGAGACACCTCAGCGGAAATGGGCCTCATCTCGCCTGGAGGGGAGAACCTCCTGGATTTTACCGAGTTGTGGTAGGTGCTCTCGAGTTACGACGGGGACCTCAGGGACTCGCTCTGGTGGCCTCAGGAAAGGCCAGTCCCCATGCGAGTTACCATGGGGCCTATAGGGATTCCTCTCCATCGATGCCGGTGCCTAAGACCTTGTGTGGAGTCGGGGCCAGACCCTGAGGATGCCTCTCCAGTGCTGACATGAATCTTTCCATACTTCTGGAGTCTCACCAGGGGAGTCAGTCCTCATCTCGTGTGGGGGCATGCACCTGCGATTTCCTCACAAGCTGTAGCAGCAGTGTCACGCTTGCCGACATGTGGTTCAAGGGATCAGTCGCTTTGCATCGAGGCTTTCCCACGAGGCTTTCGAACAGGGCTGTCCCACATGTCACGGTGGTGTGAGTCTATCCTCGGCGTGAACGTCGAGGCAGTGAAGGGAAAGCAGGTTCTTCTGGAATGGACGGAGACATCTGGGGGACTCTTGGAATGCTGGCAAGGCCCTGGAGTTCCTCTCGCCTTTCCTGTGGAGAGTGCCTCCTCTTGAGATGCGACGGGAAGCCCGGGAATTCTTTCCCGACGATGAAGGGAAAGGATCCCTCTTCTCGAGCTACGAGGCGGAAACGGGGCTCCGCTGGATGTGGGTGGGACCCTCGTCCTTCCTCTCGAGTGGAGATGGGTATGTCGGAGAACTTCTTGACTGCAGCAAGGGTGTGAAGGACCCTTTCGAAGTTCCAGAGGTTAGTTGTGATTAGCCTCGAGACGCCTCAGCGGAAATGGGCCTCATCTCGCCTGGAGGGGAGAACCTCCTGGATTTTCTCGAGTTGCAGCTTCCTCTCGAAGTAGGCCCCATGTCCCCTTGGGGAGGGTGTCATGCCTCTTTTCTCCTCACTGCCAAAGGGTGGAGCCAAGCTCGCTCTGTCAGAGGTACAAAAACAGCAATTGAATGGATTTTCAAGCTCTTGCTAGGCTGCACCCTTTCAGGGCCCACTTTACTGAA
>NW_017201462.1:0-6685 GCF_001704415.2 Capra hircus | reverse complement strand
GACTCGGTGCCGGAATCTGAGGATTCCTCTCCAGTGCTGACATGGATCTTGGTGTACTTCTGGAGTCTCCCAGAAGAGTCAGTCCTCGTCTCGAGTGGGGCATGCATGTGCGCTTTCTCCCGAGCTGTAGCAAGCAGTGTCACGCTTCCCTTTGCTTGATAAAGGGATCTGTGGCTTTCCCTCGAGGCTTTCCCACGAGGCTTTCCCACGGCTTTCCCACAGGGCTGTCCAAGTGCCACTGGTGTGAGTCGATCCTCGGCTTGAAAGTCAAGGCAATGTAGGGAAAACAGGTTTCCCTGGAATGGACTGAGACATCTGGGGGACTCTGGGAATGGTTGCACGACCCTGGAGTTCCTCTCGCCTTTTCTGTGGAGAGCGCCTCCTCTTGAGATGCGACGGAAACGCGGGAATTCCTTCCCGACACGCAGGGAAAGGATCCCTCCTCTCGAGCTAGGAGGCGGAAACGGGGCTCCTCTGGATGTGGGCGGAACTCTCGTGCTTGCTCTCGAGTGGAGACGGGTATTTCGGGAACTTCTTGAGTTGCAGCAAGGGTGTGTGAAGGGACCCTTTGGAAGTTCCAGAGGTTAGGTGTGATTAGCCTCGAGAAGCCTCAGCGGAAATGGCCTCATCTCGCCTGGAGGGGAGAACCTCCTGGATTTTCTCGAGTTGCGGCAGGTGCTCTCGACTTAAGATGGGGACCTCAGGGACCCGCTCTGGTGGCCTCAGGAAAGGCCAGTCCCCATGCGAGTTGCTTGAGGGCCTCTCGGGATTCCTCTCCCTTCGATGCCCGGGCCTAAGACCTTGTGTGGAGTCGGTGCCGGAACCTGAGGATTCCTCTCCAGTGCTGACATGGATCTTGGGGGTACTTCCGGAGTCTCCCCAGGGGAGTCAGTCCTCGTCTCGCGTGGGCATGCACGTGCGCTTTCCTCGCGAGATGTAGCAGCAGTGTCACGCTTCCCTTCGCGTGGATCAAGGGATCTGTGGCTTTCCCTCGAGGATTTCCACGAGGCTTTCCCACGAGGCTTTCCCACAGGGCTGTCCCACGTGCCACCCTGGTGTGAGTCGATCCTCGGCTTGAAAGTCGAGGCAGTGCAGGGAAAACAGGTTCCCTGAATGGACTGAGACATCTGGGGGACTCTGGGAATGGTGGCCCGACCCTGGAGTTCCTCTCGCCTTTTCCTGTGGGCGAGCGCATCCTCTTGAGATGCGACGGGAACGCCGGGAATTCTTTCCCGACCACGCAGGGAAAGGATCCCACCTCTCGAGCTAGGAGGCGGAAACGGGGCTCCTCTGGATGTGGGCGGGACTTTTGTGCTTCCACTCGAGTGGAGACGGGTATGTCGGGGAACTTCTTGAGTTGCAGCCAGGGTGTGAAGGACCCCTTTGGAAGTTCCAGATGTTAGGTGATTTGCCTGGAGGCGCCTCAGCGGAAATGGGCCTCATCTCGCCTGGAGGGGAGAACCTCCTGATTTTCTCGAGTTGCGGCAGGTGCTCTTGACTTACGACGGGGACCTCAGGGACCCGCTCTGGTGGCCTCAGGAAAGGCCAGTCCCCATGCGAGTTGCTCGGGGGCCTTTCTGGATTCCTCTCCCGTCGATGCCGGGCCTCAGATCTGGTGTGGTGCCGGTGCCGGAACCTGAGCATTCCTCTCCAGTGCTGACATGGATCTTGGGGTACTTCTGGAGTCTCCCCAAGGGAGTCAGTCCACGTCTCAAGTGGGGCATGCAAGTGGTCTTTCCTGCAGAGCTGTAGCAGCAGTGTCACCCTTCCCTTCGCGTGGATCAAGGAATCTGGGTCTTTCCCTCGAGGCTTTCCCTCGAGGCTTTCCCACGAGGCTTTCCCACAGGGCTGTCCCACGTGCCACCGTGGTGTGAGTCGATCCTCGGCTTGAAATTCGACATTGCAGGGAAAACAGGTTACCCTGAAATGGGACTGACACATCTGGGGACTCTGGGAATGTGGCACGACCCTATAGTTCCTCTTGCCTTTCCTGTGGAGAGCGCCTCCTCTTGAGATGCGAAGGGAACGCCGGGAATTCTTTCCCAAGCAAGCACTGAAAGGATACCTCCTCTCGAGCTAGGAGGCGGAAAACGGGGCTCCTCTGGATGTGGGCGGGACTCTCGTGCTTCTTCTTGAGTGGAGACGGGTATGTCCGGGAACTTCTTGAGTTGCAGCAAGGGTGTGAAGGACCCTTTGGAAGTTCCAGATGTTAGATGTGATTAGCCTCGAGACGTCTCTGCGGAAATGGGCCTCATCTCGCCTGGAGGGGAGAACCTCCTGGATTTTCTCGAGTTGCGGCAGGTCCTCTCAACTTACAACGGGGACATCAGGGACCCACTCTGGTGGCCTCAGGAAAGGCCAGTCCCCATGCGAGTTGCTCGGGGGCCTCTCGGGATTTCTCTCCCTTCGATGCCGGGACTAAGATCTTGTGTGGAGTCGGTGCCGGAACCTGAGCATGCCTCTCCAGTGCTGAAATGGATCTTGGGGTACTTCTGGAGTCTCCCCAGGGGAGTCAGTCCTCGTATCAAATGGGGGCATGCACGTGCGCTTTCCTCCCGAGCTGTAGCAGCTGTGTCATGCTTCCCTTCGCGTGGATCAAGGGATCAGGGCTTTCCCTCGATGCTTTCCACGAGGCTTTCCACGAGGCTTTCCCACAGGGCTGTCCCACGTGGACCGTGGTGTGAGTCGATCCTGGGCTTGAAGTCGAGGCAGTGCAGGGAAAACAGTTTCCCTGGAATGGACTGAGACATCTGGAGGACTCTGGGAATGGTGGCACGACCCTGGAGTTCCTCTCGCCTTTCCTGTGGAGAGCGCCTGCTCTTGAGATGCGACGGGAACGCCGGAAATTCTTTCCCGACCACGCAGGGAAAGGATCCCTCCTCTCGAGTTAGGAGGCGGAAACGGGGCTCCTCTGGATGTGGTTGGGACTCTCGTGCTTCCTCTCCAGTGGAGACGGGTATGTCGGGGAACTTCTTGAGTTGCAGCAAGGGTGTGAAGGACCCTTTGGAAGTTCCAGAGTTAGGTGTGAATAGCCTCGAGACGCCTCAGCGGAAATGGGCCTCATCTCGCCTGGAGGGGAGAACCTCCTGGATTTTCTCGAGTTGCGGCAGGTGCTCTCGACTTACGACGGGGACCTCAGGGACCCGCTCTGGTGGCCTCAGGAAAGGCCAGTCCCCATGCGAGTTGCTCGGGGCCCCTCGGATTCTCTCCCTCGATGCCGGGCCTAAGATCTTGTGTGGAGTGGTGCCGGAACCTGAGCATGCCTCTCCAGTGCTGACATGGATCTTGGGGTACTTCTGGAGTCTCCCCAGGGGAGTCAGTCCTCGTATCAAATGGGGGGCATGCACGTGCGCTTTCCTCCCGAGCTGTAGCAGCAGTGTCATGCTTCCCTTCGCGTGGATCAAGGGATCAGGGCTTTCCCTCGAGGCTTTCCACGAGGCTTTTCACACGAGGCTTTCCACAGGGCTGTCCCACGTGGACCGTGGTGTGAGTCGATTCCTCGGCTTGAAGGTCGAGGCAGTGCAGGGAAAACAGTTTTCCCTGGAATGGACCTAGACATCTGGAGGACTTTGGGAATGGTGGCACGACCCTGGAGTTCCTCTCGCCTTTCCTGTGGAGAGGTCCTGCTCTTGAGATGCGACTGGAACGCCGGGAATTCTTTCCCGACCACGCAGGGAAAGGATCCCTTCCTCTCGAGTTAGGAGGCGGAAACGGGGCTCCTCTGGATGTGGTCGGGACTCTCGTGCTTCCTCTCGAGTGGAGACGGGTATGTCGGGGAACTTCTTGAGTTGCAGCAAGGTTGTGAAGGACCCTTTGGAAGTTCCAGAGTTAGGTGTGAATAAACTCGAGACGCCTCAGCGGAAATGGGCCTCATCTCGCCTGGAGGGGAGAACCTCCTGGATTTTCTCGGAGTTGCGGCAGGTGCTCTCGACTTACGACGGGGACCTCAGGGACCCGCTCTGGTGGCCTCAGGAAAGGCCAGTCCCCATGCGAGTTGCTCGGGGGCCTCTCGGGACTTCTCTCCCTCGATGCCGGGGCCTAAGATCTTGTGTGGAGTGGGTGCCGGAACCTGAGCATGCCTCTCCAGTGCTGACATGGATCTTGGGGTACTTCTGGAGTCTCCCCAGGGGAGTCAGTCCTCGTATCAAATGGGGGCATGCACGTGCGCTTTCCTCCCGAGCTGTAGCAGCAGTGTCATGCTTCCCTTCGCGTGGATCAAGGGATCAGGGGCTTTCCCTCGAGGCTTTCCACGAGGCTTTCACACGAGGCTTTCCCACAGGGCTGTCCCACGTGGACCGTGGTGTGAGTCGATCCTCGGCTTGAAGGTCGAGGCAGTGCAGGGAAAACAGTTTTCCCTGGAATGGACCTAGACATCTGGAGGACTTTGGGAATGGTGGCACGACCCTGGAGTTCCTCTCGCCTTTCCTGTGGAGAGCCTGCTCTTGAGATGCGACTGGAACGCCGGGAATTCTTTCCCGACCACGCAGGGAAAGGATCCCTCCTCTCGAGTTAGGAGGCGGAAACGGGGCTCCTCTGGATGTGGTCGGGACTCTCGTGCTTCCTCTCGAGTGGAGACGGGTATGTCGGGGAACTTCTTGAGTTGCAGCAAGGGTGTGAAGGACCCTTTGGAAGTTCCAGAGTTAGGTGTGAATAGCCTCGAGACGCCTCAGCGGAAATGGGCCTTCATCTCGGTTGGAGGGGAGAACCACCTGAATTTTCTCGAGTTGCGGCAGGTGCTCTCGACTTACGACGGGGACTTCAGGGACCCGCTCTGGTGGCCTCAGGAAAGGCCAGTCCCCATGCGAGTTGCTCGGGGGGCCTCTCGGGATTCCTTTCTCGTCGATGCCGGCTCCAAAGATCTTGTGTGGTGTCGGTGCCAGAATCTGAGCATTCCTCTCCAGTGCTGACATGGATCTTGGGGTATTTCTGTAGTCTCCCTAGGGGAGTAAGTCCTCGTTTCGAGTGGGGGCATGCACGTGGGCTTTCCTACCGAGTTTTAGCAGCAGTGTCACGCTTCCCATCGCTTGGATCAAGGGAGCTGTGGCTTTTCCGCGGGGCTTTCCCACAGGGATGTCCCACGTGCCACAGTTGTGTGAGTCGATCCTCGGCTTGAATGTCGAGGCAGTGCAGGAAAACCGGTTTCCCTGGAATGGACTGAGACATCTTGGGGACTCTGGGAATGGTGGCACGACCCTGGAGTTCCTCTCGCATTTTCTGTGGAGAGCGCCTCCACTTGAAATGCGACGGAACGCCGGGAATTCTTTCCCGACCACGCAGGGAAAGGATCCCTCCTCTCGAGCAAGGAGGTGGACACCGGGCTCCTCTGGATATGGGCGGGACTCTCGTGCTTCCTCTCCAGTCGAGACGGGTATGCCGGGGAACGTCTTGAGTTGCAGCAAGGGTGAGAAGGACCCTTTGGAAGTTCCAGAGGTTCGGTGTGATTAGCCTCAAGACGCCTCATCGGAAATGGGCCTCATCTCGCCTGGAGGAGAGAACCTCCTGGATTTTCTCGAGTTGCGGCAGGTGCTCTCGACTTACGACGGGAACCTCAGGGACCCAATATGGTGGCCTCAGGAAGGCCAGTCCCCATGTGAGTTGATTGGGGGCCTCTCGGGATCCCTCTCCCGTCGATGCCGGGGCAAAAGACCTTGTGTGCAGTCGGTGCCGGAACCTGAGGATTCCTCTCCTGTGCTGACATGGATCTTGGGGTACTTCTGGAGTCTTCCCAGGGGAGTCAGTCCTCGTCTCGAGTGGGGGCATGCACGTGCGATTTCCTCCTGAGCTGTAGCAGCAGTGTCATGCTTCCCTTCGCGTGGATCAAGGAATCTGTGGCTTTCCCTCGAGGCTTTCCCACGAGGCTTTCCCACGAACAGGGCTGTCCCACGTGCCACCTTGGTGTGAGTCGATACTCACCTTGAAAGTCGACGCAGTGCAGGGAAAACAGGTTTCCCTGGAATGGACTGAGACATCTGGAGGACTCTGGAATGGTGGCAACACCCTGGAGTTCCTCTGCCTTTCCTGTCGAGAGTGCCTCCTCTTGAGATGCGACCGGAAACGCCGGGAATTCTTTCCCGAGCACGCAGGGAATTGATCCCTCCATCGAGCTTGGAGGCCGGAACGGGGAACATCTGGATGTGGCCGGGACTCTCGTGCTTCCTCTCGAGTGGAGACGGGTATGTCGGGGAACTTCTTGAGTTGCAAAAAGGGTGTGAAGGACCCTTTGGAAGTTCCAGAGTTTAGGTTTGAATAGCCTCATGACGCCTCAGCAGAAATGGCCTCATCTCGCCTGGAGGGGAGAACCTCCTTGATTTTCTCGAGTTGCGGCAGGTGCTCTCGACTTACGACTGGGACCTCAGGGACCTGCTCTGGTGGCCTCAGGAAATGCCAGTCCCTTTGCGAGTTGCTCTCCGGGGCCTTCGGGTTTCCTCTCCCGTCGATGCTGGGGCCTAAGACCTTGTGTGGAGTCAGTGCCGGAACCTGAGTATTCCTCTCCACTGCTGACATGGATCTTGGGTAATTCTGGAGTCTCCCCAGGGGAGTCAGTCCTCGTCTCGAGTGGGGGTATGCACGTGCGCTTTCCTCCCAGCTGTAGCAGCAGTGTCACGCTTCCCCTTCGAGTGCGATCAACGGATCTGGCTTTCCCTCGAGGCTTTCCCCGGCTTTCCCACGAGGCTTTCCCACAGGG
>NW_017201461.1:0-6685 GCF_001704415.2 Capra hircus | reverse complement strand
TCCAAGAACAAAGTTTGGAGGTCTGATACTTCCTGATATCAAAACTTAATAAAAAGCTACAGTAATCAAACAACATGACAAAGGCATAAAGCAAAGACACTAATGGAATATAATTCTAGAAAGCCCAGAAATAACCCTCACATATGTAATAAAATAATTTTTGCCAAGATAGTTAATGGGGAAGGTACAGTCTTTTCAACAAATGGTAGAAAAACTGGCATACACATAGGAAAGAATGAAACTGACCCTTACCTTACACCATATGCAAATATTAACTCAAAATGGATCAAAGACCTAAATATAACACCTAAATTTATAAAAGTAGAAAACAGGAAAAGCTTCATGACACTGGCTTTGGTAATGATTTCTACATGGTGACATGTAGGTGACAACAGAAGTATAGTAACAGAAGGAAAAAAAATATAAACTGGGCTACATAAAAATTTAAAATATTTATCCATCAAATGACACTATCAACAGAGTGAAAAGGCAATCCACAGAATAGGAGAAATTATCTTCAAATCATATATCTGATAAGGAATTAATATCCAGAATATATAGTGAACTACATACAACAATAGGATTAAAAATCAGACAAAAGACAAGTAGATATTTCTCCAAAGAATATTTACAAAATGGCCAATAATCACATGAACAGATGCTCAACAGCAACACTCATTAAGGAAATGTAATAACTAAACCACAAAATCACAATGAGATACCACTTTATAACCATTAGGATGGCCAAATCAAGACAAAACAACAAAATAAATTGTTGGTGAGGATGTGGGGAACCGGGAAAACACTTCCCATACAATGCCAGTTGAAATGTAAAATGGTGTGACCACTATGGAAAACAGTATTATGGTACCTCAAAATATTAAAAATATAATTACCATATGAGTCAGCAATTTCACTTCTAGGTATATACCCAAAAGAATAAAAAAAAAGTCTCAAGCAGATATTTGCACTCCTACATTCACAGCTGCTTATTTGTAATAGCCAATATAGTAAAAGCAACCCAATTATTCATCAATGAACAAATGGATAAACAAAATGTGGTACATACACAGAATGAAATATTTATTTAGTTTCTAAAAGGAAGAAAATTCTAACACATGTATGAACATGGGGAACCCTTAAAGACATTATGCTCAGTTAAAGTGAAGTCGCTCAGTCATGTCTAACTCTTTGCAACCCCATGGACTATATAGCCTGTTAGGCTCCTCCATCCATGGGATTTTCCAGGCAAGAATACCAGAATGGGTTGCCATTTCCTTCTCCAAGGCATCTTCCCAACCCAGGGATCAAACCCGGGTCTCCGGCATTGCAGGCAGACTCTTTACTGTCTGAGCCAGCAGGGAATCCCAAGTTAGGCCAGTCATAGAAGGACACATACTATATGACTCTACTTACATAAGTTCCCTAGAATAGTTAATAATTCAGGGACAGAAAGCAGAACGGTGGTCGCCAGGAGCTAGAAAGAGGGGTGGGGGTGAAGAGTTATTATTTTATTTCATGGTTCAATTTAAGACGGTCACATTCTGGAGATAGATGTTGGTGATGGTTATTCAACAACATGAATGCACTTACAATGCCATTTAACTGTGAATTTAAATATATGTTATCACACACACAGAATATCTTCATGACACAGGAGAAGATAAAAGTTCTCAAATAAGACACAAAAAGCACTAACCACAAAAGAAAATACTGTTAAATTTCACTCCATTAAAACTAAGAACTTCTGGTTCATCAAAAGACATCAAGACTAAACAAGCACAAGCAGAAGAAAATTCACAATACATATATTCCACAAATGATTTGTATCCAAATTAAATAACTCCTGCAAATTAATAAGAAAAAGGAAAAAGAATAAAAATGGGCAAAAGACTTAAACAGGCACATCATAAAAGAGAATATCCAAATGCCAAGGATAAAATAAAAAAAGATACTCAACCCCATTAGTCATTAGAGAAATGCAAGCTTAAAACACAATACCTCAAATGAAAGAGACTGGCAAGGCAATGATGCAGTACAGTAACTCTCACACGGTGCTTGTGTGAATATATAGCAATTTAGAAAGCTGTTGGTAACTAAACAGCAATAAAAGCATTTAGAAATATGGGGGTAAATGCCAGCAGATAAGGTTGAGAAGATTCAAAGTAGCTTTCTTTGGGAGAAGTGTTCAGGGATAGGAAATGGACAGTGAAGCTCTTGTAGGATTATCAGAGTCTTCACACTACTTACATGTATTAATTTGACAACTTAAAAAAAATAGATTTAACTGTTATTACCAATCATGTAGCATTCTGGCCTCTCACAGAGTTCCTACTATATAACTATGTGTTACAGGTTATCCATGAATGATTTGTTATGGCTAACTTAAGAATGATGGAACTCCTGGCAGGCAGGATAAGACAGTCCTGAGTTCCTGATCTGAACACATGACCTCAAAGCTAAAAACAAAACAACAACAACAAAAAAAATGCTTTCAGTCACAAGAAAAGGCATTCTACTGCTAAGGGATTTTTCCTCTCAGCTCTCTCTGCCTTTATTAACAAGGTATCTTTTAGCACCTCATATATTTAAATATGTGAACAATGGCAAATAAAATTACTAACCAGTTTTGATGCTGAACTAGGTGAGCATACCTCAGACAAATAAAAATTGATTTACGTAAACATTCCTAAAATGGTACTGTAAGATAAAGATCAGTTATAGGAAATTCCCTGGCGGTGCAATGGTTTGGATTCGGCATTCTCACTAGCAAGGCCAGGGTTCAATCCTTGGTTGGAGGAATGAAGATTCCAAGCTACACGACCAAAAAGATTGATTATATTCTTTCTAAAATTTTCATGAAAAACTTTAATTCCATCATGACACCAAAAGTTAAAAACCCTGATGAATTTTATAATGTGAAAATTAATTCCATATAACACAGCAAATATACCATAAATATGGATAAAAGCATAAGCACAAACTGGGGGAGAAATATATAACTCTTCTGACAAAAATTATAGACTTATGCATAAAAGCATAAAGATAAAACTATCTACAGTAAAACAGGTAAAGGAAATGAACAAGCCAGAACAGAGAAATATATTCTTAGCAGCTTTTTCATGAACTCTCCAAGACTGAGAAATTGAGATAGAAAGCCACTCCTATATGCAAAATGAGTCAGCAACTTTTACAAATATAGGATATTTTTTTATGTATACTAGTGGGAAATGAAAGTACATAATACAACATATAATTCAGCCAAGCAGAGAAATACATGCCAAGAATCAACTTTTATCAAAACAAGAAAAAGAATCTAACAATATTCTGCTTATATACTATCTTCTGCATTCCCACCTAACTAAATACTAGTTTCTTGAGTAGGAGGCTAACAGGAGAGAGGAGGTATTGATAAGGGTATGCATGACAGCTGAAGGGGGTTAAATTAACTCACCAGAAAGGAGGGCGGAAAAATCTAAATTTTAATAGCGGCAATGACAAAAGAGAAAAAGGAACAAATTGCTAATTCTTGGCTCTGCTTCTCTTATCAAATGACAAGCATAACATTTTATTACCAAAGATAAAAGCATATCAACAAAGGATACCTCCTTTGAAACAACAGAATGAAAAGATTTAAAACCCTTTCTTCATTAATCCATATTTTACTGTCAAATAATAATAAAGTTTAATATAACTATGTCATCTTTTTCAAAATCAGTAATTTCTCAGGTACAGAAAATAGATCTTCTGGGAGGGGGTTCTGGATGGGGAACACATGTGCACCCGTGGCTGATTCATGTTGATGTTTGGCAAAAACCACTACAATATTATAAAGTAATTAGCTTCCAATTAAATAAATAAATTTATTTAAATAAAAAAGAAAGAAAATAGATCCTCACTAAAACTGCAGAGGAGGAAACATAGATCTTATCTTGGATTATTAATTACTGAAGAATACTTCCTAACATTGAGTTAACTCATATTGTTTACCAGACCACCCCAAGGAAAAGAAAAGTAGGTGTCAGACATGACAAACAAGTAAAAATGGGTATACAATCATGGATCTGTGAAACTCTGATTTCAAACACACATGATTTCTCAACAGTGAACAAATGACAAAAGAGGAACTCATTTATTAGAAAAGGTATTGGCAGCAAAGATTTTACTTTGACAAAAAGTGATTGGAACAGTGCGATGGAATGTTACGCGCATGCCAACATAACAAGGTGCTGCATCCTCACGCTCTCAAAATGGTACTTATTGTTTGCAAACTAATTAATTATAGAAAAAGGTTAGAGCGAAAGCCACTAAGACTGATGCTGAAGCTCCAATATTTGGTCATCTGATGTGAAGAGACGACTCACTGTAAAAGACCCTGATGCTGGAAAGATTAAGGGCAAAAAGAGAAGGGGGCAACAGACGATGAGATGGTTGGATATCATCACCGACTCAATGGACATGAGTTTGAGCAAACTCTCGGTGACAGTGAAGGACAGGGAAAACCTGGAGTGCTGTAGTCCATGGGGTTGCAAAAAGTTGGACCATGACTGAGCAACTGAACAACTAGGAATCAGAATGCAATAAAATACACACTTATACCAAAGGCTAAGATGTCAGGAGAAAAGAGACTTAGGTACCAATATTTGACATGTGAGGAAGTGTTATGCCCAATTAAAAAGAATTTCCTTTCACAAAATTACTTGGAAAATGTGTGTTCCTAAAATGCACCATTAAATAAAATAGCCTGAACTCCCACCACAAGGATTATATACTAAACACTAAATTTATTTCTAAATAATCAAATTGTGTTTTCTTGACTACAAAAATCATCCTGTGAAACAAAACAAAAAAACAAGGTCTCCTATGTCACACACAAGCACAGGGGAAAAAAATCCTAGTTCTAAGAAAAACAGTTATCTACAAATATATCCCAGTCTTATGATTTTTATCAGTCTGTTTTAATAATTTACACAAGTCATTCTGTGGGCACTCTGAAAATATGATGACCTTCCATGTTAAAACAAGGATATTCTCAAGGGTGTAAAACTATCAGGTAGGACAGGAATTCTAAATTAAACTTAGGCAATGAGCCTAAACAAATTTAAACATAAATTGTCATTCCTGGTTCTGCTCTTTTCATGAGGATCCAAGTGTGTCAACTTAGGACAGATATTAATCTGATTAATCTAATTACAAAGGCTACATGGTTTTCAAAGTATTTGCATTTCTGCTCCCAAATACAGAAATCATAACTTACAGTGTATTTCTAAAAGACAATAAAATGAACTCTTCCATAAACTGAAATGTAAAGAAAACAGACTATTACATGGCACAGTCCAGAGTGGAATGCAATTGTTTAGTAATGATTATAATTAGAAATTTAACATTTATACTGTATTATTATAGATCATCAATTTCCAAAAACCTAAGCTTAGCAAACTATAATTATTGCCTTTACCTGTTCCCCTGGTAACAGACCAGTAAGAAGGCATTTTATAGAATAAAGAGCACTATCTCATGATAATGCTAAGCCATCTTTCTAAATCTAATTTAGCCTTCCTGAGAGGATTCTGAAACTTCAGGAAACTACATCGAAACTATTATTTATATCACTCAATAATGTACTTAGGTAGGTATGTGAAAGTGCATATTTTATGTGCAAGAAAAATGGAAGTTCAAGAAAAAATAGGTTAGCTTTTATTACACACAATTATTCCATGAGTTCAAAAAAAATTCAAATGAGCATAATTAGTGCCTTAAAAAGTATCTTAGCCTTATAGTAGTAGAAAACAGAATACAACCCAAGACTTCCTAACTTACATGTAAGAAATGAAAATAGCTACTCCCAGCAATTCCTTAAGTCACTGTGTATTACAAGCAAAATAGCTTGAATGCCTTTCAACAATTAGCCAATCTTTTGCATAAAGCATAAAAGGCTAACAATCTTATCAGTCTAATCAGCTAGCTGAGTTGTTTCTCAAAGCTAAATATTATTACCTTATAAATTAAAAAATACCTAATGTGACTTTCAAGTATATTATCACAGGAAACACTTTGTAACCTAAAATAATTTAAGTCAATACTAATTGTGGTTTGAACACGAAAGAACTTAAAACCCTAACAAAAAAGATCATAAGAAGAATAAATACATATAACCTCAAAAGGATAAAGAAAATGGAAGAGGACAGCAGACCAGATATTGAGAGAATTTTGCAATATGAAAAAAGATGAAGTTAGCAGACTGGTAAAAGGCTGAAACCTAACGGTGGGGTGGGGGGGAGGTGGTGGAGGGTGGGGGAGTGGTACAGAATGAGGCGCTAAAGCTCTTGTGTATAGATAAACCTGTAAAGGCTTAGGATCCAAACAGTCTGAAAGTCAAGGTGTGAGATGGGGCTGAAAAAAAAGGATGAAAGGTTTTAAAAAACACAGTTAAACATATCTCTTCCTCTAGCTCTTCAGTCAGGTGACTACCCTTATAAGGCAGAAGGTTTGTACTATGGGAAGGTTAAACAAGAGAACCTCTAGCCTGACAACAGAATTAAGATTATTGAAAAACACGGAGACTAAGTAAAATTCTGTAACTGAATACTAAAACCACAGGCTTCTCTCATTCATCTACCCAATCCATCTACCCAATCCAAACACTAGTCTTCTCTCCTCTCTCGGGTGAAGATTAGAGAATTCT
>NW_017201460.1:0-6685 GCF_001704415.2 Capra hircus | reverse complement strand
CTCGCAGGCGAGATGAGGCCCATTTCCGCAGAGGCGACTCCAGGCTTATAACACCTGACCTCTGGAACTTCCAAAGGGTCCTTCACACCCTTGCTGGCAACTCAAGAAGTTCCCCGACATACCCGTCTCCACTCGAGAGGAAGGCACGGAGAGTCCCGCCCACATCCAGAGGAGCCCCGTTTCCGCCCTCCTAGCTCGAGAGGAGGGATCCTTTCCTTGCATGGTCGGGAAAGAATTCCGCGTTCCCGTCGCATTTCAAGAGGAGGCGCTCTCCACAGGAAAGGCGAGAGGAACTTCAGGGTCGTGCCACATTCCCAGAGTCACCCGGATGTCTCCGTCCATTCCAGGGAAACCTCTTTTCCCTGCACTGCCTTGACATTCAAGCCGAGGATCGACTCGCACCACGGTGGCACGTGGGACAGCCCTGTGGTAAAGCATCGAGGAAAGCCACAGATCCCTTGATCCCCGCGAAGGGAAGCGCGACACTGCTGCTACAGCTCGGAAGGAAAAGCGCACGGTGCATGCCCCCACTCGAGATGAGGCCTGACTCCCCTGGGGGACTCCAGAAATACCCCCTAGATCCATGTCAGCACTGGAGAGGAATCCTCAGGTTCCCTCACTGACTCCACACAAGGTCTTAGGCCCCAGCATCGACGGGAGAGGAATCCCGAGAGGACCCCGAGCAACTCGCATGGGGACTGGCCTTTCCTGAGGCCACCAGAGAGGGTCCCTGTCGTCCCCGTCGTAAGACAAGAGCACCAGCCGCAACTCGAGAAAATCCAGGAGTTTCTCCACTCCAGACGAGATGAGGCCCATTTCAGCTGAGGCGTCTCAAGGGTATTCACACCTAACCTTTGGAACTTCCAAAGGGTCCTTCACACCCTTGCTTCAACTCAAGAAGTTCCCCGACATACCGTCTCCACTCAAGAGGAACACGAGAGTCCCGCCCACATCCAGAGGAGCCCCGTTTCCTCCTCCTAGCTCGAGAGGAGGGATCCATTCCCTGTGTGCTCGGGAAAGAATTCCGGAGTTCCCGTCGCATCTCAAGAGGAGGCGCTCTCCACAGGAAGGCGAGAGGAACTCCAGTATCAGGCCCCATTCCCAGAGTCCCCCAGATGTCTCTGTCCATTCCAGGGAAACCTGTTTTCCCTGCACTGCGTCGACTTTCTAGCGAGGATCGACTCACACCACGGTGGCACGTGGGACAGCCCTGTGGGAAAGCCTCGTGGGAAAGCCTGGGAAAGCCTCGAGGGAAAGCCACAGATCCCGTGATCCAAGCATAGGGAAACGTGACACTGCTGCTTCAGCTCAGGATTAAAGCGCACGTGCATGCCTCCACTCGAGACGAGGACTGACTCCCCTGGGGAGACTCCAGAACTGCCCAAGATACATGTCAGCACTGGAGAGGATCCTCAGATACCGGCACCGATTCCACACCAAGGTTTGAGGCACTGACATCGACGGGAGACGAATCCCGAGAGGCCCCCGAGCAACTCGCATGGGGGACTGGCCTTTTACTGAGGCCACCCGAGCGGTTCCCTGAGGTCCCCGTGCGTAAGTCGAGAGCACCTGCCCGCAACTCGAGAAAATCCAGGAGGTTCTCCCGCCAGTGCGAGATGAGGCCCATTTCCGCTGAGGCGTCTCGAGGCTAATCACACCTAAACTCTGGAACTTCGAAAGGGTCCTTCACACCCTTGCTGGCAACTCAAGAAGTTCCGCCGACATACCCGTCTCCACTCGAGAGGAAGCACGAGAGTCCCTGCCCACATCCAGAGGAGCCCCGTTTCCGCCTCCTAGCTCGAGAGGAGGGATCCTTTCCCTGCGTGTTCGGGAAAGAATTCCGGCGATTCCGTCGCATCTCAAGAGGAGGGGCTCTAAACCGAAAAGGTGAGAGGAACTCCAGGGTCGTGCCACCATTCCCAGAGTACCCCAGGGTCTCAGTCCATTCCAGGGAAACCTGTTTTCCCTGCACTGCCTCGACTTTCAAGCCGAGGATCGACTCACACGACTGTGGCACGTGGGACATCCCTGTGGGAAAGCCCCGCGGGAAAGCCACAGATCCCTTGATCCACGCGAAGGGAAGCGTGACACTGCTGCTACAGCTCGCGAGGAAAGCGCACGTGCATGCCCCCACGCGAGACGAGGACTGACTCCCCTGGGGAGACTCCGGAAGTACCCCAAGATCCATGTCAGCACTGGAGAGGAATCCTCAGGTTCCGGCACCGACTCCACGCAAGGTCTTAGGCCCGGGCATCGAAGGGAGAGGAGTTCCCGAGAGGCCCTCAAGCAACTCGCATGGGGACTGGCCTTTCCTGGAGGCCACCAGAGCGAGTCCCTGAGGTCCCCATCTTAAGTCGAGAGCACCTGCCAAACTCGAGAAAATCCAGGAGGTTCTCCCCTCCAGGCGAAATGAGGCCCATTTGCGCTGAGGCTTCTCGAGGCTAATCACACCTAACCTCTGGAACTTCCAAAGGGTCCTTCACACCTCTTGATGCAACTCAAGAAGTTACCCGAAATACCCGTCTCCACTCGAGAGCAAGCACGAGAGTTCCGACCACATCCAGAGGAGCCCCGTTTCCGCCTTCTAGCTCGAGAGGAGGGATCCTTTCCCTGCGTGGTCGGGAAGGAATTCCCGGCGTTTCCGTCGCATCTCAAGAGGAGGCGCTCTCCACAGAAAAGGCGAGGAGGAACTCCAGGGTCGTGACCCCATTCCAGAGACCCCCAGATGTCTTAGTCCATTCCAGGGAAATCTCTTTTCCCTGCACTGCCTCGACTTTCAAGCCGAGGATAGACTCACACCACCGGTGGCACGTGGGACAGCCCTGTGGGAAAGCATCGTGGGAAAGCCTCGTGGGAAAGCCTCAAGGGAAAAGCCACAGATCCCTTGATCCACGCGAAGGGAAGCGTGACACTGTGCTACAGCTCGGGAGAAAAAGCGCACGTGAATGCCCCCCAAACGAGACGAGGACTGACTTCCCTGGGGAGACTCCAGAGTATTCCAGGATCCATGTCAGCACTGGAGAGGATGCCTCAGGTCCCGGCACCGACTCCACACAAGGTCTTAGGCCCGGGCATCGACGGGAGAGGAATCCCGAGAGGGCCCCGAGCAACTCGCATGGGGACTGGCCTTTCCTGAGGCCACCAGAGCGGGTCGCTGAGGTCCCCGTCGTAAGGCGAGAGCACCTGCCGCAACTCGAGAAATTCCAGGAGGTTCTCCCCTCCAGGCGAGATGAGCCCCATTTCCGCTGAGGCATCTCGAGGCTAATGACACCTAGCCTCCGGAACTTCCAAAGGGTCCTTCACACCCTTGCTGCAACTCAAGAAGTTCCCCGACATACCCGTCTCCACTCGAGAGGAATGCACGAAAGTCCCGCCCACATCCAGAGAAGCCCCATTTCCGTGTCCTAGCTCGAGAGGAGGGATCCAATCGCTGGGTGTACGGGAAAGAATTACCGGCGTTCCTGTCGCATCTCAAGAGGAGGTGCTCTCCACAGGAAAGGCGAGACGAACTCCAGGGTCGAGCCACCATTCCCAGACTCCCCCAGATGTCTCATTTCATTCCAGGGAAAACTGATTTCCCTGCACTGCCTCTACTTTCAAGTCGAGGATCGACTCACGCCACGGTGGCTGTGGGACAGCCCTGTGCGAAAGCCTCGAGGGAAAGCCACAGATCCCTTGATCCACGCGAAGGAAAGCTCGACACTGCTGCTACATTCGGGAGGAAAGCTCATGTGCTGGCCCCACTCGAGACAAGGACTGACTCCCCTGGGGAGACTCCAGAAGTACCCCAAGATTCATGTCAGCACTGGAGAGGAATCCTCAGGTTCCGGCACGGAATCCACACAAGGACTTAGGCCCCAGCATCGACGGAAGAGGAATCCCGAGAGGCCCCGAGCAACTCGCATGGGGACTGGCCTTTCCTGAGGAAACCAGATCGGGTCCCTAAAGTCCCCTTCGTAAGTCCAGAGCACCTGCCGCAACTGGAGAAAATCCAGGAGGTTTTCCCCTCAGGCGAGATGAGGCCCATTTCCGCTGAGGTGTCTCGAGGCTAATCACAGCTAACTTCTGGAACTTCCAAAGGGTCATTCACACCCTTGCTGCAACTCAATAAGTTCCCCGACATACCCGTCTCCACTTGAGAGGAAGCACGAGAGTCCCGATCACATCCAGAGGAGCCCCGTTTCCGCCTCCTAGCTCTTGAGGAGGGAACCTTTCACTGCGTGTTCGGGAAAAAATTCCGGGCGTTCCCCTCGCATCTCAAGAGGAGGCGCTCTCCACAGGAAAGGCGAGAGGAACTCCAGGGTGGTGCCACGATTCCCAGAGTCCCCCAGATGTCTCAGTCCATTCCAGGGAAACCTGTTTTCCGTGCACTGCCTCGACTTTCAAGCCGAGGATAGACTCACACCACGGTGGCACGTGGGACAGCCCTGTGGGAAAGTCTCGTGGGAAAGCCTCGAGGGAAAGCCACCGATCCCTTGATCCACGCGACGGGAGCATGACACTGCTGCTACAGCTAGGGAGGAAAGCGCAGGTGCATGCCCCCACTCGAGACGATGACTAACTTCCCTGGGGAGACTCCAGAAGTACCCCAAGATCCATGTGAGCACTGGAGAGGAATCCTCAGGTTCCGGCACCGACTCCACACAAGATCTTAGGCCCGGCATCGAAGGGAGAGGAAACCCGAGAGGCCCCGAGCAATTCGCGTGGGGACTGGCCTTTCCTGAGGCCACCAGAGCGGGTCACTGAGGTCCCCGTCGTAAGTCGAGAGCACCTGCCGCAACTCGAGACAATCCAGGAGGTTCTCCCTCCAGGCGAGATGAGGCCCATTTCCGCTGAGGGTCTCGAGGATAATCACACCTAACCTCTGGAACTTCCGAAGGGTCATTCACACCCTTGCTGCAACTCAAGAAGTTCCCCGACATACCCGGCTCCAATTGAGAGGAAGCACGAGAGTTCCCCCCACATCCAAAGGAGTCCCATTTCCGCCTCCAAGCTCGAGAGGAGGGATCCTTTCCCATCGTGGTCGGGAATGAATTCCCCGCGTTCCTGTCGCAACTCAAGAAGAGGCACTCTCCACAGGAAAGGCGAGAGGAACTCCAGGGTCGTGCCACCATTCCCATAGTCCCCAGATGTCCCAGTCCATTCCAGGGAAACCTGTTTTCCCTGCACTGCCTCGACTTTCAAGCCGAGGATCGACTCACACCACGGTGGCACGTGGGACAGCCTTGTGGGATAGTCTCGTGGAGAGCCTCGTGGGAAAGCCTCGAGGGAAAGCCACACATCCCTAGATCCACGCAAAGGGAAGCGTGACACTGCTGCTACTGCTCGGGGGAAAGGGCACGTGCATGCCCCCACTCGAGACGAGGACTGACTCCCTGGGGAGACTCCAGAAGTACCCCAAGATCCATGTCAGCACTGGAGAGGAATCCTCAGGATCCGAACCGACTCCACACAGGGTCTTAGGCCTGGCATCGACGGGAAAGAGGTTCCCGAGAGCCCCGCATCAACTCTCATGGGACTGGCCTTTCGTGAGGCCACCAGAGCGGGTCCCTGAGGTCCCCATCGTAAGTCGAGAGCACCTGCCGCAACTCGAGAAAATCCAGGAGGTTCTCCCCCCAGGCGAAATGAGACCCATTTCCACTGGCGGTGTCTCTAGGCTAATCACATCTAACATTTGGAACTTCAAAAGGGTCCGTCACACCCTTGCTGCAACTAAAGAAGTTCCCCGACATAACCGTCTCCACTCGAGAGGAAGCACGAGAGTCCGCGCCAATATCCAGAGGAGGCCCTGTTTCCGCCTCTAGATCGAGAGAAGGGATCCTTTCCTGCGTGGTCGGGAAAGAATTCCCTGGTTCCCGTCTCATCTCAAGAGGAGGCGCTCTCCCACAGGAAAGGCGAGAGGAACTCCAGGGTCGTGCCACATTCACAGAGACCACCAGATGTCTCAGTCCATTCCAGGGAAACCTGTTTTCCCTGCACTACCCTTCGACTTTCAAGCCGAGTATCGACTCACACCAGGGTGGCACGTGGGACAGCTCTGTGGGAAAGCCTTGTGGGAAAGCCTCGTGGGAAAGCCTCGAGGGAAAGCCACAGCTCCCTTGATCCACGCGAAGGGAAGCGTGACACTGCTGCTACTGTTCGGGAGGAAAGTGCACGTGCATTGCCCCCACTCGAGACGAGGACTGACTCCGTGGGGAGAAACCAGAATTACCCCAAGATCCATGTCAGCACTGGAGGGGAATCCTAAGGATCCGGCACCGACTCCACACAAGGTCTTAGGCCCCGGCATCGACGTGAGGGGAATCCCGAGAGGCCCCGAGCAACTCGCATGGGGACTGGCCTTTCCTGAGGCCACCAAGCGGGTCCCTGAGGTCCCCATCGTAAGTCGAGAATAGCTGCCCAACAGGAGAAATTCCAAGAGGTTCTCCCATCCGGGCGAGATGAGGCACATTTTCCGCTGAGGCCTCTCGAGGCTAATCACATCTAACCTCTGGAACTTCCAAAAGGTCCTTCACACCCTTGCTGCAACTCAAGAGGTCCAGACATACCCGTCTCCACTCGAGAGGATGCACAAGAGTCCGCCACATCCAAAGGAGCCCGTTTCCGCCTCCTAGCTCAAGAGTAGGGATCCTTTCTCTGAGTGGCGGAAAGAATTCCGGGGTTCCCGTCGCATCTCAAGAGAGAA
>NW_017201459.1:0-6686 GCF_001704415.2 Capra hircus | reverse complement strand
GGTCCTTCACCCTTGCTGCAAGTCAAGAAGTACTACGATATTCATCGGAGGAAGGACGAGGTTCCCCCCATATCCGGAGCCCCGTTTCCGCTCGTAGCTCGAGAAGAGGGATCCTTTCCCTTCGTCGTCGGGAAAGAATTCCCGGCCTTCCCGTCGCATCTCAAGAGGAGGCGCTCTCAACAGGAAAGACGAGAGGAACTCCAGGGCCTTGCCAGCATTCCAAGAGTCCCCCAGATGTCTAAGTCCATTCCAGAAGAAACTGTTTTCCCTGCACTGCTCGACGTTCACGCCGAGGATCGACTCACACCACCGTGGCACGTGGGACAGCCCTGTTGGAAAGCCTCGTGGGAAAGCCTCAATGGAAAGCGACAGATCCCTTGATCCACACGTCGGCAAGCGTGACACTGCTGCTGCAGGTCGTGAGGAAATGGCAGGTGCATGCCCCCACACGAGATGAGACTGACTCCCCTGGTGAGACTCCAGAAGTACGGAAAGATTCATGTCAGCACTGGAGAGGCATCCTCAGGGTCTGGCCCCGACTCCACACAAGGTCTTAGGCACCGGCATCGATGGGAGAGGAATCCCTAGAGGCCCCTGGTAACTCGCATGGGGACTGGCCTTTCCTGAGGCCACCAGAGCGGGTCCCTGAGGACCCGTCATAACTCGAGAGAACCTGCCGCAACTGGGTAAAATCCAGGAGGTTCTCCCCTCCAGGCGGGATGAGGCCCATTTCCTCTGAGGTGTCTGGAGGCTCATCACACCTAACCTCTGGAAATTCAAAAGGGTCCTTGCTGCAACTCAAGAAGTTCCCCGACATACCCGTCTCCACACGAGAGGAAGCACGAGGGTCACGCCCACATTCAGAGGAACCCCGTTTCCGAGATGAAGGATCCTATCCTGCTTAGTCAGGAAAGATTTTTCGGCGTTCCCATGGCATCTCAAGAGCAAGGGTTCTTAATAGGAAAGGCGAGAGGAACTCCAGGGTCGTGCCACCATTTCAAGAGTCCCCCAGATGTCTCAGTCCATTTCAGAGGAACCCGTTTTCCCAGCACTGCCTCGAATTTCACGCCGAGGATCCACTCACACCATGGTGGCATGTGGGACAGCCCTGTGAGAAAGCCTCGAGGGAAAGCCAGAGATCCCTTGATCCCCGCGAAGGGAAGCGTGACACATCTGCTACACTGTCCCTGAGGTCACGGTCGTATGTCGAGAGTACCTGCCGCAACTCGAGAAAATCCAGGAGGTTCTCTGCTCCAGTCGAGATGAGACCCATTTTCTCTGCGGCGTCTCGAGAGTAATCACAGCTAAACTCTGGAACTTCCAAAGTGTCCTAAACACCATTGCTAAAACTCAAGAAGTTCCCCGACATACTCGTCTCCACTCCAGAGAAAGCACCAGGGTCCGGCCACCGCCAGAGGAGCTCCGTTTCCGCCTCCAAGCTCGAGATGAGGGATCCTTCCCTGCTTCCTCGGGAAAGAATTCCCGACGTTTCGACGCATCTCAAGAGGAGGCGCGCTGCACAGGAAAGGCGAGAGGAACTCATGGGTCGTGCCACCATTCCAAGAGTCCCCCAGATGTCTCAGTCCATTCCAGAGGATCCTGTTTTCCCTGCACTGCTTCGACTTTCACGCCGAGGATCGACTCACACCACGGTGGCACGTGTGACAACCCTGTGGGAAAGCCTCGTGGGAAAGCCTCGAGGGAAAGCCACAGATCCCTTAATCCACGCGACGGGAAGCGTGACACTGCTGCTACAGCACGGGAGGAAAGCGCACGTGCATGCCCATACTCGAGACGAGAACTGACTCCCCTGGGGAGACTCCAGAAATACCCCAAGATGCATGTCAGCCCTGGAGAGGAATCCTCAGGTTCCGGCCCCGACTCCACACAAGGTCTTAGGCCCTGGCATCGACGGGAGAGGAATAGCGACAAGACCTCTAGCAACTCGCATGGGGACTGGCCTTTCCTCAGGCCAACAAAGCGGGTCCTTGAGGTCCAGGTCGTAAGTCGAGAGCACCTGCCGCAACTCGAGAAAATCCAGGAGGTTCTCCCTCCAGGTGAGATGAAGCCCATTTCCGCTGAGACGTATCGAGGCTAATCACACCTAACCTCTCGAACTTCCAAAGAGTCCTTCACACCCTTGCTTCAACTCAAGAAGTTCCCCGACATAACCGTCTCCACTTGAGAGGAAGCACAAGAATCCCGCCCACATCCAGTGGAGCCCCTTTTCTGCCTCCTAGCTCGAGAGGAGGGATCCTTTCCCTGCGTGTTCGGTCAAGAATTCCCGGCGTTCCCGTGGCATCTCAAGAGGAGGCGCTCTCCACACTAAAGACGAGAGGAACTCCAGGGTCGTGCCACCATTCCCTGAGTCCCCCATGTGTCTCAGTCCATTCCAGGGAAAACTGTTTTCCCTGCACTGCCTCGACTTTCAAGCCGAGGATCGACTCACACCACTGTAGCATGTGGACAGCCCTGTGGAAAAGCCTCGTGGAAAAGCCTCGGGGAAAGCCTCGAGGGAAAGCCACAGATCCCTTGATCCACGCGAAGGGAAGCGTGACACTGCTGCTACAGCTCGGGAGGAAAGCGCACGTGCATGGCCCCACTCGAGACGAGGACTTACTCCCTGGGGAGACTCCAGAAGTACCCCAAGAACCATGTCTGCACTGGAGAGGAATCCTCAGGTTATGACACCAACTCCACACAAGGTCTTAGGCCCCGGCATCGATGGGAGAGGAATTCCGAAAGGCCCCTGAACAACTCGCATGGGTACTGGCCTTTCCTGAGGCCACCAGAGCGGGTCCCTGAGGTCCCCGTCCTAAGTCGAGAGCACCTGCCGCAACTCGAGAAAATCCAGGAGGTTCTCCCCTCCAGGCGAGATGAGGCCCTTTTCCGCTGAGACGTCTCGAGTCTAATCACACCTAAATTCTGGAACTTCCAAAGGGTCCTTCACACCCTTGCTGCAACTCAAGAAGTTCCCCGACATACCCGTCTCCACTCGAGAGGAAGCACGAGAGCCCAGCCCACATTCAGATGAGCCGTGTTTCCGCCTCGTAGCTCGAGAGGAGGGATCCTTTCCCTGCGTGTCCGGAAAGAATTCCCGGCGTTCCTGTCGCATCTCAAGAGGAGGCGCTCTAAACAGTAAAGGTGAGAGGAACTCCAGGTCGTGCCACCATTCCCAGAGTCCCCCGGATGTCTCAGTCAATTCCAGGGAAACCTGTTTTCCCTGCACTGCCTCGACTTTCAATCCGAGGATAGAGTCACACCACGGTGGAACGTGGGACAGCCCTGTGGGAAAGCCTGGGAAAGCCTCGAGGGAAAGCCTCGTGGGAAAGGCTCGAGGTAAAGAAACAGATCCCTTGATCCACGTGAAGGGAAGCCTGACACTGCTGATACAGCTTGGGAGGTAAGCGCACGTGCATGCCCCCACTCGAGACGAGGACTGACTCCCAGGGGAGTCTCCAGAAGTACCCCAAGATCCATGTCAGCATTGGAGAGAAATCCTCAGGTTCCAGCAACGACTCCACACAAGGTCTTAGGCCCCGGCATCTCCGGCAGAGCAATCCCGAGAGGCCCTCGAGCAACTCGCATCGGGACTGGCCTTTCCTGAGGCCACCAGAGTGGGTCCCTGAGGGCCCCGTCGTAAGTCGAGGGCACCTGCCGCAACTCGAGAAAATCCTGGAGGTTCTCCCCTCTAGGCGAGATGATGCCCATTTCCACAGAGGCGTCTCGAGGGTAATCACATCTAACCTCTGGAACTTCCAAAGGATCCTTCACACCCTTGCTGCAACTCAAGAAGTTCCCCGACATACCCGACTCCACTCGAGAGGAAGCACGAGAGTCCCGCCCACATGCACAGGACCCCCGTTTCCGCCTCAAAGGACGAGAGGAGGAATCCTTTCCCTGCGTGGTGGGGAAAGAATTCCCGGCATTCCCGTCCCATCTCAAGAGGATGCGCTCTCCACAGGAAAGGCGAGAGGAACTCCAGGGTCGTGCCACCATTCCCAGAGTCTCCCAGATGTCTCAGTCCATTCCAGGGAAACCTGTTTTCCCTGCACTAACTCGACTTTCAAGCCAGGATCGACTCACACCACGGGGGCACGTGGGACAGCCCTGTGAGAAAGCCTCGTGGGAAAGCCTCGTGGGAAAGACTCGAGGGAAATCCACAGATGCCTTGAACCACTCGAAGGGAAGCATGAAAATGCTGCTACAGCTCGCAGGAAAGCGCACGTGTATGCCCCCACTCGAGACGAGATCTGACTCCCCTGGGGAGACTCCAGAAGTACCCCAAGATCCATGTCAGCACTGGAGAGGAATCCTCAGGTTCCAGCACTGACTCCACACAAGGTCTTAGGCCCGGGCATCGACGGGAGAGGAATCCCGAGAGACCCCGAGCATCTCGCATGGGACTGGCCTTTCGTGAGGCCACCAGAGCGGGTTCCTGAGGTCCCCGTCGTAAGTCGAGAGCACCTGCCGCAACTGAGAAAATCCAGGAGGTTCTCCCCTCCAGGCGAGATGAGGCCCATTTCCGCTGAGGCGTCTCGAGGCTAATCACACCTATCCTCTGGAACTTCCTATGGGTCCTTCACACCCTTGCTGCAACTCAAGAAGTTCCCCCACATACCGTCTCCACTCGAGAGGAAGCACGAGAGTCCCGCCCACATCCAGAGGAGCCCCGTTTCCGCCTCCTAGCTCGAGAGTAGGGATCCTTTCCTGCGTGTCGGGAAAAGAATTCCGGCGTTCCCGTCGCATCTCAAGAGGAGGCACTCTCCACAGGAAAGGCGAGAGGAACTCCAGGGTCGTGCCACCATTCCCAGAGCCCCCAGATGTCTCAGTCCATTCCAGGGAAACTGTTTTCCCTGCACTGCCTCGACTTTCAAGCCGAGGATCGACTCACACCACGGTGGCACGTGGGACAGCCCTGTGGGAAAGCCTCGTGGTGGGAAAGCCTCCAGGGAAAGCCAAAGGATCCCTTGATCCACGCGAAGGGAGCATGACACTGCTGCTACAGCTCGGGAGGAAAGCACATGCATGCCCCACTCGTCTGACTCCCCTGGGGAGACTCCAGAAGTACCCTAAGATCCATGTCAGCACTGGAGAGGAATCCTCAGGTTCCGGCACTGACTCCACACAAGGTCTTATGCCGGGTCCAGCCCGGTGGATCCAGGGAATTCGAAGGGTGGATGGCGTTGGCGTGGAAAGACTTGTTTATTTATTAATGTAAGATTAGATTAGGAAACTATAGTGTAGTAAGAAGATTAAGTGGAGGAAGAGGGCTGAATAGCTTGGTTTACGCGGAAGGCCAATAAAATTCCAGACAAGGAATTTGCACCACCTACGTTGGGCCACCGGCGCCCGCTTGAATATCTAAGGGTGCCTCGCCTTAAGCTCCCTTTCGTGCGGGTCTTAGCAGCCAGGGCAAGTAAGTAGACCTGGCGAGCCTCCGCACTCGAGGTGGAGATTCAGCCTGAAGTTAAAGTAAAGAGCAGAGAGAAGGAAAGTTAGAGAAGAAGAAAGAGAGAGAAAGACACGGGGGGAGCCAGAGTCCCAAGAAACCAGGCTGAGAGACTAGTTCGAGAAGCTGGTCCGAGAAACTGGCCCCCGGCCCCTGGCCTCCTCCTTTATTGTTCAGAAGGCCTTTTATACTTTTGATAAAACATGGAGATCAATGGATAACACAAAATTATGTAGCATTCACAACCCAGATTATTTCTGTATATCATTTTGTATACAAAAGGTCTCAGGTGATTTACATTATCTTCTGGCCAAGAGGCTTGTTAACACTTTTTGGCTCTCTTCCTTAATGAATGTTAATTTTGTTTCCCCTGAAGTGTTTTTCTTTAATCTGAATCTCCTTAAAGCATTAAAGTTACATCTCTAATAAACAAAGGTGCAGTGGGTTATAACAAAGAAGGTACTTAACTCAAAGATCTAATGTTGCTAATACCAGGTCTACTACTTGTTTTTCTATATACCAACTATATCTAAAAATAAAGGATATGAAAATTTGGCAGCAAGCATTGACCTAAAAAATGAAACTTTTAATCAGTCCCATTCTAAAGATTTTGACTCCTCGGAAGCTCCTGCATTCCTAGGATGTTTTAAGCTTCCTGTGCCTCCTGCGGTCAGGAGGCCTCAAACAATCACAAGCACAGCTGTACGAGTCCTACAGGCAGGCTAGAAAGCCATCAGAGGGTTTTTGGATTGAAACACTCTTTCAAATGCAGAAGACTAACGCCCTGAATTGACTTTTTCCAGAAAAGGTCAGAAGAGTGAAAAAGCAGAGCACAAAAACCGGCAGATTTTTGTTGGGGTACATGCTTAAAAATTTCCAGAGGGTCCCTGAAGTCTGAGCACGCCTTGCTTATGTCAGCTTCCTTCCTCATAACCTTGTCACGGGCGGCTTCCTCACACTGGCTCCCGGCAGTCTTAGGCCCCGGCATCGACGGGAGAGGAATCCCGAGAGGCCCCCGAGCAACTCGCATGGGGACTGGCCTTTCCTGAGGCCACCAGAGCGGGTCCCTGAGGTCCCCGTCGTAAGTCGAGAGCACCTGCCGCAACTCGAGAAAATCCAGGAGGTTCTCCCCTCCAGGCGAGATGAGGCCCATTTCCCCTGAGGCGATCGAGGCTAATCACACCTAACCTCTGGAACTTCCAAAGGGTCCTTCACACCCTTGCTGCAACTCAAG
>NW_017201458.1:0-6686 GCF_001704415.2 Capra hircus | reverse complement strand
ACGGGTATGTCGGGGAACTTCTTGAGTTGCAGCAAGGGTGTGGGACCCTTTCGAAGTTCCAGAGGTTAGATGTGATTAGCCTCGAGACGCTTCAACGGAAACGGGCCTCATCTCGCCTGGAGGGAGAACTTCCTGGATTTTCTCGAGTTGTGGCAGGTGCTCTCAAGTTACGACGGGGACCTCAGGGACCCTCTCTGGCGGCCTCAGTAAAGGCCGACCCCATGCGAGTTGCTCAAGTGCCTCTCGGGATTCCTCTCCCGTAGATGCCAGCGCCTAAGACCTTGCTTGGAGTCCGGTGCTGGAACGTGAGGATTCCTCTCCAGTGCTGACATTGATCTTGGGCTACTTCTGGAGTCTCCCCAGGGGAGTCAGTCCTCATCTCGAGTGGGGGCATGCACGTGCGCATTCCTCCCAAGCTGTAGCAGCAGGTCACGCTTCCTTCGTGTGGATCAAGGGATCTGCCGCTTTCCCTCGAGGCTTTCCCACGAGGCTTTCCCACAGGGCCCTGTCCCACGTGCCACCGTGGTGTGAGTCGATCCTCGGCTTGAAAGTCGAGGCAGTCCAGGGAAAACAGGTTTCCCTGGAATGGACTGAGACTATCTGGGGGACTCTGGGAATGGTGGCACGACCCTGGAGTTCCTCTCGCCTTTCCTGTGGAGAGCGCCTCCTCTTGAGATGCGACCGGAATGCCGGGAATTCTTTCCCCGACCACGGCAGCGGAAAGGATCCCTCCTCTCGAGCTAGGAGGCGGAAACGGGGCTCCTCTGGATGTGGGCGGGACTCTCGTGCTTCCTCTCAGTGGAGACGGGTATGTTGGGGAACTTCTTGAGTTGCAGGCAAGGGTGTGAAGGACCCTTTGGAAGTTCCAGAGCTTAGGTGTGATTAGCCTTCGAGACGCCTCAGCGGAAATGGGCCTCATCTCGCCTGGAGGCGAGAACCTCCTGAATTTTCTCAAGTTGCGGCAGGTGCTCTCGACTTACGAAGGGGACCTGAGGGACCGCGCTGGTGGCCTCATGAAAGGCCAGTCCCCATGGGAGTTGCTCGGGGCCTCTCGGGATTCCTCTCCCTCGATGCCGGGGCCTAAGATCTTGTGTGGAGTCGGTGCCGGAACCTGAGGATTCCTCTCCAGTGCTGACATGGATCTTGGGGGTACTTCTGGAGTCTCCCCAGGGGAGTCAGTCCTCGTCTCGAGTGGGGGCATGCACGTGCGCTCCCGAGCTGTAGCAGGAGTGTCACGCTTCCCTTCTTGTGGATCAAGGGATCAGGGCTTTACCCTCGAGGCTTTCCCATGAGGCTTTCCCACGAGGCTTTCCCACAGGGCTGTCCCACGTGCCACCGTTGGTATGAGTCGATCCTCGGCTTGAAAGTCGAAGCAGTGCAGGGAAAACAGGTTTCCTGGCATGGACTGAGACATCTGGGGACTCTGGGAATGGTGGCACGACCCTGGAGTTCCTCTCGCCTTTCCTGTGGAGAGCGCCCTCCTCTTGAGATGCGACGGGAACGCCAGGGAATACTTACCCGACCACGCTAGGGAAAGGATCCCTCCTCTGGAACTATGGAGGCGGAAACGGGGCTCCTCTGGATGTGGCGGGACTCTCGTGCTTCCTCTCGAGTGGAAACGGGTATGTCGAGGAACTTCTTGAGTTGCAGCAAGGGTGTGAAAGGACCCTTGGAAGTTCCAGAGGTTAGTGTGATTAGTCTCGAGACGCCTCAGCAAATGGGCCTCATGCTCGCCTGGAAGGGAAGAACCTCCTGGAATTTTCTCGAGTTGCGGCAGGTGCTGTGGACTTAAGACGGGGTCCTCAGGGACCCGCTCTGGTGGCCTCAGGAAAGGCCAGTCCACCATGCGAGTTGCTCGGGGCCTCTCGGGATTCCTCTCCCCGTCGATGCCGGCGCCTTATACCTTGTGTGGAGTCGGTGCCGAAACCTGAGAAAACCTCTCCAGTGCTTACATGGACCTTGGGGTACTTCTGGAGTCTCCCCAGGTTAGTCAGTCCTCGTCCTCTAGTGGATGCATGTACGTGCAATTTCCTCCCGAGCTGTAGCAGGCAGTGTCACGCTTCCCTTCGCGTGGATCCAGGAATCTGTGGCTTTCCGTGGAGGCTTTCCCACGAGGCTTTGCCACGAGGCTTTCCCACGACGTTTACCCACTGGGCTGTCCCACGTGCCACCGTGTTGTGAGTCGTCCTTGGCTTGAAAGTCGAGGCCAGTGCTGGGAAAACTGGTTTCCCTGTTATGGACTGAGCATTTGGGGGACTCTGGGAATGGTGGCCAACGACCCTGGAGTTCCTCTCGCCTTTCCTGTGGAGAGCGCCTCCTCTTGAGATGCGACGGGAACGCCAGGAATACTTACCCGACCACGCTAGGGAAAGGATCCCTCCTCTGGAACTATGAGGCGGAAACGGGGCTCCTCTGGATGTGGGGCGGGACTCTCGTGCTTCCTCTCGAGGGGAAACGGGTATGTCGAGGAACTTCTTGAGTTGCAGCAAGGGTGTGAAAGACCCTATGGAAGTTCCAGAGGTTAGGTGTGATTAGTCTCGAGACGCCTCAGCACAAATGGGCCTCATGTCGCCTGGAAGGGAAGAACCTCCTGAATTTTCTCGAGTTGCGGCAGGTGCTGTGGACTTAAGACGGGGTCCTCAGGGACCCGCTCTGGTGGCCTCAGGAAAGGCCAGTCACCATGCGAGTTGCTCGGGGCCTCTCGGGATTCCTCTCCCGTCGATGCCGGCGCCTTATACCTTGTGTGGAGTCGGTGCCGAAACCTGAGAAAACCTCTCCAGTGCTTACATGGACCTTGGGGTACTTCTGGAGTCTCCACCGGTTAGTCAGTCCTCGTCCCTAGTGGATGCATGTACGTGCCAATTTCCTCCCGAGCTGTAGCAGCAGTGTCACGCTTCCCTTCGCGTGGATCCAGGAATCTGTGGCTTTCCGTGAGGCTTTCCACGAGGCTTTGCCACGAGGCTTTCCCACGACGTTTACCCACTGGGCTGTCCCACGTGCCACCGTGTTGTGAGTCGTCCTTGGCTTGAAAGTCGAGGCAGTGCTGGGAAACTGGTTTCCCCTGTTATGGACTGAGCATTTGGGGGGACTCTGGGAATGGTGGCACGACCCTGGAGTTCCTCTCGCCTTTCCTGTGGAGAGCGCCTCCTCTTGAGATGCGACGGAACGCCGGGGAATTCTTTCCCGACCACGCAGGGAAAGGATCCCTCCTCTCGAGCTAGGAGGCAGAAAACGGGTCTCCTCTGGATGTGGGCGGGACTCTCGTGCTTCCTTTCGAGTGGAGCCGGGTAAGTCGGGGAACTTCTTGAGTTGCAGCAAGGGTGTGAAGGACCCTTTGGAAGTTCCAGAGGTTAGGTGTGATTAGCCTCGAGAAGCCTCCAGCGGAAATGGTCTTCATCTCGCCTGGAGGGGAGAACCTCCTGGATTTTCTCGAGTTGCGGCAGGTGCTCTCGACTTACGACGGGGACCTCAGGGACCCGCTCTGGTGGCCTCAGGAAAGGCCAGTCCCCATGCGAGTTGCTCGGGGCCTCTCGGACTCCTCTCCCTTAGATGCCTGGGCCTAAGATCTTGTGTGAAGTCGGTGCCTGAACCTGAGGTTTCCTCTCCAGTGCTGACATGCATCTTGGGGTATTTCTGGAGTCTCCCCAGGGGAGTCAGTCCTCGTCTCGAGTGGGGGCATGCACGTGCGCTTTCCTCCCTAGCTGTAGCAGCAGTGTCACGCTACCCTTCTCGGTGGATCAAGGGATCTGTGGCATTCCCTCGAGGCTTTTCCACGAGGCTTTCCCACGAGGCTTTCCCACAGGGCAGTCCCACGTGCCACCGTGGTGTGAGTGGATCCTCGGCTTCAAAGTCGAGGCAGTGCAGGGAAAACAGGTTTCCCTGGAATGGAGTGAGACATCTGGGGGACGCTGGGAATGGTGGCACGACCCTGGAGTTCCTCTCGCCTTTCCTGTGGAGAGTGCCTCCACTTGAGATGCGACAGGAACGCCGGGAATTCTTTCCCGACCACGCAGCGAAAGGAACCCGTCTCTCGAGCAAGGAGGCGGAAACGGAGCTCCTCTGGATGTGGGCGGAACTCTCGTGCTTCCTCTCGAGTGGAATCGGGTATGTCGGGAACTTCTTGAGTTGCAGCAAGGGTGGTGAAGGACCCTTTGGAAGTTCCAGAGGTTAGATGTGATTAGCCTCGAGACGCCTCAGCGGAAATGGGCCTCATCTCGCCTGGAGGGTGGAACCTCATGTATTTTCTCGAGTTGCGGCAGGTGATCTCGACTTACGACGGGGACCTCAGGGACCCTGCTCTGGTGGTCTCAGGAAAGGCCAGTCCCCATGCGAGTTGCTCGGGGCCTCTCGGGATATCCCTCCCATCGATGCCGGGGCCTAAGACATTGTGTAGAGTCGGTGTCGAACCTGAGGATTCCTCTCCAGTGCTGACATGGATCTTGGGTACTTCTGGAGTCTCCCCAGGGGAGTCAGTCCTCGTCTCGAGTGGGGGCATGCACATGCGATTTCCTCCCGAGCTGTAGCAGCAGTGTCACGCTTCCCTTCGCGTGGATCAAGGGATCTGTGGCTTTCCCACGAGGCTTTCCCACAGGGCTGTCCCACGTGCCACCGTGGTGTGAGTCGATCCTCGGCTTGAAAGTCGAGGCAGTGCAGGGAAAACAGGTTTCCCTGGAATGGACGGAGACATCTGGGGGACTCTGGAGAATGGTGGTACGACTCTGAAGTTCCTCTCGCCTTTCCTGTGGAAAGCGACTCCTCTTGAGATGCGACGGGAACGCCGGGAATTCTGTCCCGACCACGCAGGGAAAGGATCCCTCCTCTCGAGCTAGGAGGCGGAAGCGGGACTGCTCTGGATGTGGGTGGGACTCTCGTGCTTCCTCTCGAGTGGCGACGGGTATGTTGGGGAACTTCTTGAGTTGAAGCAAGGGTGTGAAGGAACCTTTGGAAGTTCCAGAGTTTAGGTGTGATTAGCTCGAGACACCTCAGCGGAAATGGGCCTCATCTCGCCTGGAGGGAGAACCTCCTGGATTTTCTGGAGTTGCGGCAGGTGCTCTCGACTAACGACGGGGACCTCAGGGACCCGCTCTGGTCGCCTCAGGAAAGGCCAGTCCCCATGCGAGTTGCTCGGGGGCCTCTTGGGATTCCTCTCCCGTTAATGCCGGGCCTAAGACCTTGTGTGGAGTCGGTGCTGGAAACTGAGGATTCCTCTGCAGTGCCGACATGTATCTTGGTGAACTCCTGGAGTCTCCCCAGTGGAGTCAGTCCTCGTCTCGAGTGGGGCATGCACGTGAGCTTTCCTCCCGAGCTGTAGCAGCAGTGTCACGCTTCCCTTCGCGTGGATCAAGGTTACTGTGGCTTTCCCAAGAGGCTTTCCCACAGGGCTGTCCCACGTGCCACCGTGGTGTGAGTCGATCCTCGGCTTGAAAGTCGAGGCAGTGCAGGGAAAACAGGTTTCCCTGGAATAGACTGAGACATCTGGGGGACTCAGGGAATGGTGGCACGACCCTGGAGTTCCTCTCGCCTTTCCTGTGGAGAGCGACTCCTCTTGAGATGCAACGGAACACGGGGAATTCTTTCCCGACCACGCAGGGAAAGGATCCCTCCTCTTGAGCTATGAGGCAGAAACGGGTCTCCTCTGGATGTGGGCGGGACTCTCGTGCTTCCTCTCGAGTGGAGAGGGGTACGTCGGGAACTTCTTGAGTTGCAGCAAGGGTGTGAAGGACCCTTTGGAAGTTCCAGAGGCCAGGTTGATTAGCCTCGAGACGCCTCAGCGGAAATGGGCTTCATCTCGCCTGGAGGGGAGAACCTCCTGGATTTTCTAGAGTTGCCACAGGTGCTCTCGACTTAAGACGAGGACCTCAGGGACCTGCTCTGGTGGCCTCAGGAAAGGCCAGTCCCCATGCGAGTTGCTAGCGGGCCCTTCGGGATTCCTCTCCCGTCGATGCCGGGGCCTAAGACGAGAGTTCCTGAGGATTCCTCTCCAGTGCTGACATGGATCTTGTGGTACTTCTGGAGTCTCCACCGGGGATTCAGTCCTCGTCTCGACTTAGGTCATGCACGTGCACTTTCCTCCCGAGCTGTAGCAGCAGTGTCATGCTTCCCTTCGCGTGGATGAAGAAATCTGTGGCTTTTCATCGAGGTTTTTGCAGGAGGCTTTCCCACGAGGCTTTCCCACAGGGCTGTCCCACGTGCCACCGTGGTGTGAGTCGATCCTCGGCTTGAAAGTCGACAGTGCAGGGAAAACTGGTTTCCCTGGAATGGACTGAGACATCTGGGGACTCTGGGTATGGTGGCTCGACCCTGGAGTTCCTCTCGCCTTTCCTGTGGAGAGCGCCTCCTCTTGAGATGCGACGGAAACACCGGGAATTCTTTCCCGACACGCAGGGAAAGGATCCCTCCTCTCGAGCTAGGAGGCGGAAACGGGGCTCTCTGGATGTCGGCGGAGGCTCGAGCTTTCTCTCAAGTGGAGACGGTTATGTCGGGGAACTTCTTGAGTTGCAACAAGTGGGGTGATGTACCCTTTGGAAGTTCCAGAGGTTAGGTGAGATTAGCCTCGAGAGGCCTCATTGGAAATGGGCCTCATCTCGCCTGGAGGGGAGAACCTTCTGGATTTTCTCGAGTTGCAGCAGTTTCTCTCACTTACGACGGGGACCTCAGGGACATGCTCTGGTGGCCTCAGCGGAAAG
>NW_017201457.1:0-6686 GCF_001704415.2 Capra hircus | reverse complement strand
CACTGCCTCGACTTTAAAGGCGAGGATCGACTCACACCACGTGGCACGTGGCCCTGTGGGAAAGCTCTGTGGAAAGCCTCATGGGAAAGTCTAGATGGAAAGCCACAGATTCCTTGATCCACGAAAAGGGAAACGTGACACTGCTGCTAAGCTCGGGAGGAAAGCGGCACGTGCATGCCCCCACTCGAGACGAGTACTTACGCCTCTGGGGAGACTTGCAGAAGTCCCCGAAGATCCATGTCGGGCACTGGAGAGGAATCCTCAGGTTCCGGCACTGACTCCACACAAGGTCTTAGGCCCCGCATCGACGGGAGAGAATCCCGAGAGGCCCCCGAGCAACTCGCATGGGGACTGGCCTTTCCTGAGGCCACCAGAGTGGGTCCCTGAGGTCCCGTCGTAAGTCGAGAGCACATGCCGCAACTCGAGAAAATCCAGGAGGTTCTCCCTCCAAGCGACATGAAGCCCATTTCCGCTGAGGTATCTCGAGGCTAATCACTCCTTACCTCTGGAACTTCCAAAGGGTCCTTCACACCCTTGCTGCAACTCAAGAAGTTCCGCGACATACCCGTCTCCACTCGAGAGGAAGCAGGAAAGTGCCGCTCACATCAAGAGGAGCCACGTTTCCGCCTCCTAACTCGAGAGGTTTGATCCTTTCCCTGCGTGGTGGGAAAGAATTCGCGGCGTTCCCGTCGCATCTCAAGAGGAGGCGCTCTCCAGAGGAAAAGCGAGAGGAACTCCAGGTTCGTGCCACCATTGCCAGAGTCCCCCAGATGTCTCAGTCCATTCCAGGGAACCTGGTTTCCCTGCACTGCCTCGACTTTCAAGCCGAGGATCGACTCACACCACTGTGGCAGTGGAAAGCACTGTGGGAAAGCCTCGTGGGAAAGCCTCATGGGAAAGTCTAGAGGGAAAGCCACAGATCCCTTGATCCACGAAAAGGGGAAGCGTGACACTGCTGCTACAGCTCGGAGGAAAGCGCACGTGCATGCCCCACTCGAGACGAGGACTGACGCCCTGGGGAGACTACAGAAGTCCCCGAAGATCCATGTTGGCACTGGAGAGGAATCCTCAGGTTCCGGCACTGACTCCACACAAGGTCTTAGGCCCGGCATCGACGGGAGAGGAATCCCGAGAGGCCCGAGCAACTCGCATGGGGACTGGCCTTTCTGAGGCCACCAGAGTGGGTCCCTGAGGTCCCCGGTCGTAAGTCGAGAGCACCTGCCGCAACTCGAGAAAATCCAGGAGGTTCTCCCTCCAGGCGACATGAGGCCCATTTCCGCTGAGGTATCTCGAGGCTAATCACACCTTACCTCTGGAACTTCCAAAGGGTCCTTCACACCCTTGCTGCAACTCAAGAAGTATCCCCGACATACCCGTCTCCACTCGAGAGGAAGCAGGAAAGTGCCGCCCACATCAAGAGGAGCCACGTTTCCGCCTCCTAGCTCCGAGAGGTTTGATCCTTTCCCTGCGTGGTGGGGAAAGAATTCGCGGCGTTCCCGTCGCATCTCAAGAGGAGGCGCTCTCCAGAGGAAAAGCGAGAGGAACTCCAGGTTCGTGCCACCATTGCCAGAGTCCCCCAGATGTCTCAGTCCATTCCAGGGAACCTGGTTTCCCTGCACTGCCTCGACTTTCAAGCCGAGGATCGACTCCACAGCACAGTGGCACGTGGGGCAGCCCTGTGGGAAAGCCTCGTGGGAAAGCCTCGAGGGAAATCCACAGATCCCTTGATCCACGCGAAGGGAAGCGTGACACTGCTGCTACAGCTCGGGAGGAAAGCGCACGTGCATGGCCCCACTCGAGACGAGGACTGACACCCTGGGGAGACTCCAGAAGTACCCCAAGATCCATGTCAGCACTGGAGAGGAATCCTCAGGTTCCAGCACCGACTCCACACAAGGTCTTAGGCCCCTGCATCGACGTGAGAGGAATCCCGTGAGGCCCCAGAACAACTTGCATGGGGACTGATCTTTCCTGAGGCCACCACAGTGGGTCCCTGCGGTCCCTGTCGTAAGTCGAGAGCACCTGCTGCAACTCGAGAAAATCCAGGAGGTTCTCCCTCCAGGCGAGCTGATTCCCATTACCGCTGAGGTATCTCGAGGCTAATCACACCTTACCTCTGGAACTTCCAAAGAGTCCTTCACACCCTTACTGCAACTCAAGAAGTACCCGACATACCCGTCTCCACCCGAGAGGAAGCACGAGAGTCCTGCCCACATCCAGAGGAGCCCCGTTTCCGCCTCCTAGCTCGAGAGCAGGGATGCTTTCCCTCCGTGGTCGGGATAGAATTCCCGGTGTTCCCATCACATCTCAAGAGGAGGCGGGCTCCACAGGAAAGGCGAGAGGAACTCCACGGTCGAGCCACCATTCCCAGAATCCTCTGGATGTCTCAGTCCATTCCAGGGAAACCTGTTTTCCCTGCACTGCGTCGAATTTCAAGCCGAGGATCGAATCACACCACGGTGGCACGTGGGACAGCCCTGTGGGAAAGCCTCGTGGGGAAGCCTTGAGGGAAAGACACAGATCCCTTGATCCACGCGAAGGGAAGCGCGACACTGCTGCTACAGCTCGGGAGGAAAGCGCACGTGCATGCCCCGACTCGAGACGAGGACTGACTGCCCTGGGGAGACTCCAGAAGTACCCTAAGATCCATGTCTGCACTGGAGAGAAATCCTCAGGTTCCGGCACTGAGTCCACAGAAGGTCTTAGGCCCCAGCATGGACGGGAGAAGAATCCCGAGAGGCCCTCGAGCAACTCGCATGGGGACTGGCCTTTCCTGAGGCCACGAGAGCGGGTCCCTGAAGTCCCCATCGTAAGTCGAGAGCACCTGCCGCAACTCGAGAAAATCCAGGAGGTTTTCCCCTCCAGGCTCGATGAGGACTATTTCCGCTGAGGCAACTAGAGTCTAATCACACCTAAACTCTGGAACTTCCAAAGGGTCCTTCACACCCTTGCTGCAACTCAAGAAGTTCCCCGACATACCCATCTCCACTCGAGAGGAAGCACGAGAGTCCCGACCACATCCAGAGGAGCCCCGTTTCCACCTCCTAGCTCGAGAGGAGGGATCCTTTCCCTGCGTGCTCGGGAAAAATTTCCTGGTGTTCCCGGTCGCATCTCAAGAGGAGGCGCTCTCCACAGGAAAGGCGAGAGGAACTCCAGGGTCGTGCACCATTCCCAGAGTCCCCTAGATATCTCAGTCCATTCCAGGGAAACCTGTTTTCCCTGCACTGCCTCGAATTTCAAGCGAGGATCGACTCACACCACGGTGGCACGTGGGACAGCCCTGTGGGAAACCCTCGTGGGAAAGCCTTGTGGGAAAGCCTCGTGGGACCGCCCTTTGGGAAAGCCTCGTGGGAAAGACTCGTGGGAAAGCCACGAGGGAAAGCCACAGATCCCTTGATCACCGCGAAGGGAAGCACGACACTGCTGCTAGAGCTCGGAAGGAAAGCACACGTGCATGCCCCCACTCGAGACGAGGACTGACTACCCTGGGGAGACACCAGAAGTACCCAAGATCCATGTCTGCACTGGAGAGGAATCCTCAGGTTCCGGCACCGATTCCACACAAGATCTTTGGCCCCGGCATCGACAGGAGAGGAATCCCGAGAGGCCTGCGAGGCTGACTCGCATGGGGACTGGCCTTTCCTGAGGCCACCAGAGGCGGGTCCCTGAGGTCCCTGTCGTAAGTCGAGAGCACCTGCCGCAACTCGAGAACATCCAGGCGGTTCTCCCCTCCAGGCGAGATGAGGCACATTTCCGCTAAGGTGTCTCGAGGCTAATCACACCTAACCTCTGGAATTTCCAAAGGGTACTTCACACCCATGCTGCAACTCAAGAAGATCCCCGACATACCCATCTCCACTCGAGAGGAAGCACGAGAGTCCCGCCCACATCCAGAGGAGCCCCGTTTCTGCCTCCTAGCTCCAGAGGAGGAATCCTTTCCCTGCGTTGTGGGGAAAGAATTCCCGGTGTTCCCGATCGCATCTTAAGAGGAGGCGCTCTCCACAGGAAAGGCGAGAGGAACTACAGGGTCGTGAAGCATTCTCAGAGTCCCCCAGATGTCTCAGTCCATTCCAGGGAATCCTGTTTTCCCTGCACTGCCTCGACTTTTCAAGCCGAGGATCTACTCACACCACGGTGGCACGTAGGACAGCCCTGTGGGAAATACTCGTGGGAAAGCCTCGTGGGAAAGCCTAGAGGGAAATCCACAGATACCTTGATCCAGGCGAATGGAAGCGCGACACTGCTGCTACAGCTCGGGAGGAAAGCTCACGTGAATACCCCACTCGAAACGAGGACTGACTCCCTGGGGAGACTCCAGAAGTACCCCAAGATCCATGTCAGCTCTGGATAGGAATCCTCAGGTTCCGGCACCGACTCCACACAAGATCTTAGGCCCCGGCATCGAAGGGGAGAAGAATCCCGAGAGGCCCCCGAGCAACTCGCATGGGGACTGGCCTTTCCTGAGGCCACCAGAGCGGGTCCCTGAGGTCCCCGTCGTAAGTCGAGAGCACCTGCCGCAACTCGAGAAAATCCAGGAGGTTCTCCCCTCCCGGCGAGATGAGTCCCATTTCCGCTGAGGCGTCTCGGAGGCTAATCATACCTAACTCTGGAAATTCCAAAGGGTCCTTCACACCCTTGCTGCAACTCAAGAAGTTCCCGACATACCCGTGTCCACTCGAGAGGAAGCACGAGAGTCCCACCCACATCCACAGTAGCCCCATTTCTGCCTCCTAGCTCGAGAGGAGGGATCCTTTCCCTGCGTGCTCGGGAAAGAATTCCCGGCGTTTCCGTCGCATCAAAGAGGAAGCGCTCTCCACAGGCAAGGCGAGAGGAACTCCAGGGTCCTGCCACCATTCCCAGAGTCCCCCAGATGTCTCCGTCCATTCCAGGGAAACCTGTTTTCCCTGCACTGCCTCGACTTTCAAGCGAGGATCGACTCACACCACGGTGGCACGTGGGACAGCCTGTGGGAAAGCCTCGTGGGAAAGCCTCGTGGGACAGCCCTGTGGGATAGCCTCGTGGGGAAAGCACTCGTGGGAAAGCCTTGAGGGAAAAGCCCTTATTCCCTTGATCCACGCGAAGGGAAAGCGTGACATGCTGCTACTGCTCGGGAGGAAAGCGCACATGCATGCCCCCACTCGAGACGAGGACTGATTCCACTGGGGAGACTCCAGAAGTACCCCAAGATCCATGTCAGCACTGGGAGAGGATTGCTCAGGTTCCGGCACCGACTCCACACAAGATCTTAGGCCCCGGCATACACGGGAGAGGAATCCCGAAAGGCCCCCGAGCAACTCGCATGGGGACTGGCCTTTACTGAGGCCACCAGAGCGGGTCCCTGAGGTCCCTGTCGTAAGTCGAGAGCACCTGCCGCAGCTCGAGAAAATCAAGGATGGTCTCGCCTCCAGGTCAGATGAGTCCCATTTCCTCTGAGGCGTCTCGAGGCTATTCACACCTAACCTCTGGCACTTCCAAAGGGTCCTTCACACCCTTGCTGCAACTCAAGAAGTTCCCCGACATACCCGTCTCCACTCGACAGGAAGCACGAGAGTTCCACGCCACATCCAGAGGAGCCCGTTTCCCCCTCCGAGCTCAAGAGGAGGGATCCTTTCCCTGCGAGGTCGGGAAAGATTTTCCGGCATTCCCGTCGCATCTCAAGAGGAGGCGCTCTCCAGAGGAATGACGAGAGGAACTCCAGGGTCGTGCCACATTCCCAGAGTCCCCCAGATGGCTCCGTCCATTCCAGGGAAACCTGTTTTCCCAGCACTGCCTCGACTTTCAAGCCGAGGATCGACTCACACCACGGTGGCACGTGGGACAGCCCTGTGGAAAAGCCTCGAGGGAAAGCCTCGTGGAAAGCCTCGAGGTAAAGCCCCTGATCCCTTGATCCACGCGACGGGAGCATGACACCGCTGCTACACTCGGGAGAAAGCGCAGGTGCATGCCCCCACTCGGACGAGGACTGACTCCCCCTGGGGAGACTCCAGAAGTACCCCAAGATCCATGTCAGCACTGGAGAGGAAACCTCAGGTTCTGGCACTGACTTACACAAGGACTTAGGCCCCCGGCATCGACGGGAGAGGAATCCCGAGAGGCCCGAGCAACTCCAATGGTGGACTGGCCTTTCCTGAGGCCCCCCAGAGCGGGTCCCTGAGATCCCCATCGTAAGTCGAGAGCACCTGCCCTAACTCGAGAAAATCCAGGAGGTTCTCCCCTCCAGGCGAGATGAGGCCCATTTCTACTGAGGCGTCTCCCAGGCTAATCACACCTAAACCTCTGTAACTTACAAAGCGTCCTTCACATCCTTGCTGCAACTCAAAGAAGTTCCCCGACATACCGACTCCTCTCGAGAGGAAGCACGAGAGTCCCGCCCACATCAAGAGGAGCCCCGTTTCCGCCTGATAGCTCGAGAGCAGGGATACCTTCCTGCGTGGTCGGGAAAGAGTTCCCCGGCGTTCCGTCGCATCTCAAGAGGAGGTGCTCTCCACAGGAAAGGCGAGATGAACTCCAGGGTCGTGCCACCATTCCCAGAGTCCCCCAGATGTCTCAGTCCATTCCAGGGAAAGCTATTTTCCCTGCAATGAATCGACTTTCAAGCCTAGGATCGACTGACACCACAGTGACACGAGGGACAGACCTGTGGGCAAGCCCTCGTGGGAAAGCCTCGAGGGAAAGCCAGAGATCCC
>NW_017201456.1:0-19178 GCF_001704415.2 Capra hircus | reverse complement strand
CAGGTTCTGGCAATCCAGCACTCCCAGGTTCTGGCACCGATCCACAAAAAGGTCTTAGGCCCGACGTGAGAGGAATCCGAGAGGCCCCGAGCAACTCGCATGGGACTGGCCTTTCCTGAGGCCACCAGAGCGGGTCCCTGAGGTCCCTCGTCGTAAGTCGAGAGCACCTGCCGCAACTCGAGAAAATCCAGGAGGTTCTCCCCTCCAGGCGAGATGAGGCCCATTTCCGCTGAGGCAGTCTCGAGGCTAATCACACCTAAACCTCTGGAACTTCCAAGGGTCCTTCACACCCTTGCTGCAACTCAAGAAGTTCCCCGACATACCTGTCTCCACTCGAGAGGAAGCACGAGAGTCCGCCCACATCCAGAGGAGCCCCGTTTCCGCCTCTAGCTCGAGAAGGAGGGATCCTTTCCCTGCGTGGTCGGGAAAGAATTCCCGGCGTTCCGTCAGCATCTCAAGAGGAGGCGCTCTCCACAGGAAAGGCGAGAGGAACTCCAGGGTCGTGCCACCATTCCCAGAGTCCCCAGATGTTCTCAGTCCATTCCAGGGAAACCTGTTTTCCCCTGCACTGCCTCGACTTTCAAGTCCGAGGATCGACTCACAACCACGGTGGCAAGTGGGACAGCCCTGTGGGAAATCCTCATGGAAAAGCCTCGTGGGAAAGCCTCCGAGGATAAGCCACAGATCCCTGGATCCACTGGCGAAGGGAAGCGTGACACTGCTGCTACAGCTCTGGGAGGAAAGCTGCACATGAATGCCCCCACTAGAGATGAGGACTGACTCACCTGGGGAGACTCCAGAAGTACCCCAAGAACCATGTCAGCACTGGAGAGTATTCTCAGGTTCCAGCACCGACTCCACACAAGGTCATAGGCGCCCGGCATTGACGGGAGAGGAATCCGAGATGGCCCCCAAACAACTCGCATGGGACTGGCCTTTCCTGAGGAAATCAGAGCGGGTCCCTGAGGTCCCCTCGTAAGTCGAGAGCACCTGCCGCAACTCGAGAAAATCCAGGAGGTTCTCCCTCCAGGCGAGATGAGGCCCATTTCCGCTGAGGCGCTCTCGAGGCTAATCACACCTAACTCTGGAACTTCCAAAGGGTCCTTCACACCCTTGCTGCAACTCAAGAAGTTCCCCGACATACCCGTCTCCACTCGAGAGGAAGCACGAGAGTCCGCCCACATCCAGAGGAGCCCCTGTTTCCGCCTCCTAGCTCGAGAGGAGGGATCATTTCCCTGCGTGGTCGGGAAAGAATTCCCGGCGTTCCGTCGCATCTCAAGAGGAGGCGCTCTCCACAGGAAAAGGCGAGAGGAACTCCAGGGTCGTGCCACCATTCCCAGAGTCCCACCAGATGTCTCAGTCCATTCCAGGGAAACCTGTTTTCCCTGCACTGCCTCGACTTTCAAGCCGAGGATCGACTCACACCACGGTGGCACGTGGGACAGCCCTGTGGGAAAGCCTCGTGGGAAAGCCTCATGGGAAAGCCTCGAGGGAAAGCCACAGATCCCTTGATCCACGCGAAGGGAAGCGTGACACTGCTGCTACAGCTCGGGAGGAAAGCGCACGTGCATGCCCCCACTCGAGACGAGGACTGACTCCCCTGGGGAGACTCCAGAAGTACCCCAAGATCCATGTCAGCACTGGAGAGGAATCCTCAGGTTCCGGCACCGACTCCACACAAGGTCTTAGGCCCCGGCATCGACGGGAGAGGAATCCGAGAGGCCCCCGAGCAACTCGCATGGGGACTGGCCTTTCCTGAGGCCACCAGAGCGGGTCCCTGAGGTCCCCGTCGTAAGTCGAGAGCACCTGCCGCAACTCGAGAAAATCCAGGAGGTTCTCCCCTCCAGGCGAGATGAGGCCCATTTCCGCTGAGGGGTCTCGAGGCTAATCACATCCTAACCTCTGGAACTTCCAAAGGGTCCTTCACACCCTTGCTGCAACTCAAGAAGTTCCCCGACATACCCGTCTCCACTCGAGAGGAAGCACGAGAGTCCCGCCCACATCCAGAGGAGCCCCGTTTCCGCTCCTAGCTCGAGAGGAGGGATCCTTTCCCTGCGTGGTCGGGAAAGAATTCCCGGCGTTCCCGTCGCATCTCAAGAGGAGGCGCTCTCCACAGGAAAGGCGAGAGGAACTCCAGGGTCGTGCCACCATTCCCAGAGTCCCCCAGATGTCTCAGTCCATTCCAGGGAAACCTGTTTTCCCTGCACTGCCTCGACTTTCAAGCCGAGGATCGACTCACACCACGGTGGCACGTGGGACAGCCCTGTGGGAAAGCCTCGTGGAAAGCCTCGATGGGAAAGCCTCGAGGGAAAGCCACAGATCCCTTGATCCATCGCGAAGGGAAGCGTGACACTGCTGCTACAGCTCGGGAGGAAAGCGCACGTGCATGCCCCCACTCGAGACGAGGACTGACTCCCCTGGGGAGACTCCAGAAGTACCCCAAGATCCATGTCAGCACTGGAGAGGAATCCTCAGGTTCCGGCACCGACTCCACACAAGGTCTTAGGTCCCGGCATCGACAGGGAGAGGAATCCCGAGAGGCCCCCGAGCAACTCGCATGGGGACTGGCCTTTCCTGAGGCCACCAGAGCGGGTCCCTGAGGTCCCCGTCGTAAGTCGAGAGCACCTGCCGCAACTCGAGAAAATCCAGGAGGTTCTCCCCTCCAGGCGAGATGAGGCCCATTTCCGCTGAGGCGTCTCGAGGCTAATCACACCTAACCTCTGGAACTTCCAAAGGGTCCTTCACACCCTTGCTGCAACTCAAGAAGTTCCCCGACATACCCGTCTCCACTCGGAGAGGAAGCACGAGAGTCCCGCCCACATCCAGAGGAGCCCCGTTTCCGCCTCCTAGCTCGAGAGGAGGGATCCTTTCCCTGCGTGGTCGGGAAAGAATTCCCGCGTTCCCGTCGCATCTCAAGAGGAGGCGCTCTCCACAGGAAAGGCGAGAGGAACTCCAGGGTCGTGCCACCATTCCCAGAGTCCCCCAGATGTCTCAGTCCATTCCAGGGAAACCTGTTTTCCCTGCACTGCCTCGACTTTCAAGCCGAGGATCGACTCACACCACGGTGGCACGTGGGACAGCCCTGTGGGAAAGCCTCGTGGGAAAGCCTCGTGGGAAAGCCTCGAGGGAAAGCCACAGATCCCTTGATCCACGCGAAGGGAAGCGTGACACTGCTGCTACAGCTCGGGAGGAAAGCGCACGTGCATGCCCCCACTCGAGACGAGGACTGACTCCCCTGGGGAGACTCCAGAAGTACCCCAAGATCCATGTCAGCACTGGAGAGGAATCCTCAGGTTCCGGCACCGACTCCACACAAGGTCTTAGGCCCCGGCATCGACGGGAGAGGAATCCGAGAGGCCCCCGAGCAACTCGCATGGGGACTGGCCTTTCCTGAGGCCACCAGAGCGGGTCCCTGAGGTCCCCGTCGTAAGTCGAGAGCACCTGCCGCAACTCGAGAAAATCCAGGAGGTTCTCCCCTCCAGGCGAGATGAGGCCCATTTCCGCTGAGGCGTCTCGAGGCTAATCACACCTAACCTCTGGAACTTCCAAAGGGTCCTTCACACCCTTGCTGCAACTCAAGAAGTTCCCCGACATACCCGTCTCCACTCGAGAGGAAGCACGAGAGTCCCGCCCACATCCAGAGGAGCCCCGTTTCCGCCTCTAGCTCGAGAGGAGGGATCCTTTCCCTGCGTGGTCGGGAAAGAATTCCCGGCGTTCCCGTCGCATCTCAAGAGGAGGCGCTCTCCACAGGAAAGGCGAGAGGAACTCCAGGGTCGTGCCACCATTCCCAGAGTCCCCCAGATGTCTCAGTCCATTCCAGGGAAACCTGTTTTCCCTGCACTGCCTCGACTTTCAAGCCGAGGATCGACTCACACCACGGTGGCACGTGGGACAGCCCTGTGGGAAAGCCTCGTGGGAAAGCCTCGTGGGAAAGCCTCGAGGGAAAGCCACAGATCCCTTGATCCTACTGCGACGGGAAGCGTGACACTGCTGCTACAGCTCGGGAGGGTAATCGAACTGCATGCCCCCACTCGAGACGAGGACTGACTCCCCTGGGGAGACTCCATGAAGTACCCCAAGATCCATGTCAGCACTGCAGATGGAATCCTCAGGATTCCGGCACCGAACTCCACACAAGGTCTTAGGCCCCGACATCGAAGGTAGAGGAATAACCGAGAGGCCCCCGAAGCAACTCGCATGGGGACCTGGCCTTTGCCTGAGGCCACCAGAACGGGTCCCTGAGGTCCCTGTCGTAAGTCGAGAGCACCTGCCGCCAACTCGAAAAAATCCAGGAGGTTCTCCCCTCCAGGCGAGATGAGGCCCATTTCCGACTGAGGCGTCTCGAGGCTTAATCACACCTAACCTCTGGAACTTCCAAAGGGTCCTTCACACCCTTGCTGCAACTCAAGAAGTTCCCCGACATAACCGTCTCCACTGGAGAGGAAGCACGAGAGTCCCGCCCACATCCAGAGGAGCACCGTTTACGCCTCTTAGCTCGAGAGGATGGATCCTTTCCCTGCGTGGTTGGGAAAGAATTGCCTGCATTCCCGTCGCATCTCATGAGGAGGCGGTCTCCTCAGGAAAGGCGAGAGGAACTCAAGACGTCGTGCCACCATTCCCAGAGTCCCCCAGATGTCTCAGTCCATTCCAGGGAATACTGTTTTCCCTGCACTGCCTCGATTTCATGCCGAGGATCGACTCACACCACGGTGGCACGTGGGACAGCCCTGTGGGAAAGCCTCCTGGGAAAGCCTCATGTGATAGCCTCAAGGGAAAGACACTGATCCCTTGATCCACTCGACGGGAAGCGTGACACTGCTGTTACAGCTGGGGAGGGAATCGAACTGCATGCCGCCACTCGAGACGAGGACTGACTCCCCTGGGGAGACACTAGAAGTACCCCAAGATCCATGTCAGCAGTGGAGAGGAATCCTCAGGTTGCGTCACCGACTCCACTCAAAGTCTTAGGCCCGGCATCGACGGTAGAGGAATTCCGAGCGGCCCCCAAACATCTCGAATGGGGACTGGCCTTTACTCAGGCCACCAGAGCGGGTCCCTGAGGTCCCCGTCGTAAGTCGACAGCACCTGCCGCACCTCGAGAAAAATCCAGGAGGTTCTCCCCTCCAGGCGAGATGAGGCCCTTTTCTGCTGAGGCGTCTCGAGGTTAATCACACCTAACCTCTGGAACTTCCAAAGGGTCCTTCACACCCTTGCTGCAACTCAAGAAGTTCCCCGACATAACCGTCTCCACTGGAGAGGAAGCACGACAGTCCCGCCCACATCCAGAGGAGCCCCGTTTCTGCCTCATAGCTCGAGAGGATGCATCCTTTCCCTGCGTGGTCCGGAAAGAATTCCCGGAGTTCCCGTCCCATCTAAAGAGGAGGCGCTCTCCACAGGAAAGGCGAGAGGAACTCCAGGGTCGTGCCACCATTCCCAGAGTTCCCCAGATGTCTAAGTCCATTCAAGGGAAACCTGTTTTCCCTGCACTGTCTCGACTTTCAGCAGAGGATCAACTCACACCACGGTGGCACGTGGGACAGCCCTGTGGGAAAGCCTCGTGGGAAAGCCTCGAGGGAAAGCCTCAAGGAAAAGACACAGATCCCTTGATCCACTCGCCGGGAAGCGTGACAATGCTGCTACACCTCGGGAGGAAAGCGCACGAGCATGCCCCCACTCGAGACGAGGACTGACTCCCCTGGGGAGACTTCAGAAGTACCCCAAGATCCATGTCAGCACTGCAGAGGAATGCTCAAGTTCCGGCACCGACTCCACACAAGGTCTAGGCCCTGGCATCGATGGGAGAGGAATCCCCAGAGGCCCCCGAGCAACTCGCATAGGGACTGGCCTTTCCTGAGGCCACCAGAGCGGGTCCCTGAGGTCCCCGTCGAAAGTCGAGAGCACCATGCCGCAACTCGAGAAAATCCAGGCGGTTCTCCCCTCCTGGCAACATGAGGACCATTTCCACTGAGGCGTCTCGAGGCTAATCACACCTAACCTCTGGAACTTCCAAAGGGTCCTTTACACCCTTGCTGCAAATCCAGAATTTCCCCGACATAGCCGTCTCCACTCGAGAGGAAGCACGAGAGTCCCGCCCACATACAGAGGAGCACCGTTTCCGCCTCCTAGCTCGAGAGAAGGGATCCTTTCCCTGAGTGGTCGGGAAAGAATTCCCGGCGTTCCCGTCGCATCTCAAGAGGAGGCGCTCTCCACAGGAAAGTCGAGAGGAAGTCCAGGGTCGTGCCACCATTCCCAGATTCGCCAGATGTCTCAGTCCATTCCAGGGAAACCTGTTTTCCTTGCACTGCGTTGACTTTCAAGCCATCGATCGACTCACACCACGGTGGCACGTGGGATAGCCCTGTGGGAAAGCCTCGTGGGAAAGCCACAGATCCCTTGATCCAGGCGAAGGGAAGCATGACACTGCTGCCACAGCTCCGGAGGTAAGCGCACGTGCATGCGCCCACTCAAACGAGGACTGACTCCCCTGGGGAGACTCCAGAAGTACCCCAAGATCCATGTCAGCACTGCAGAAGAATCCTCAGGTTCCGGCACCGACTCCACACAAGGTCTTAGGCCCCGGCCTCGATGGTAGAGGAATCCCGAGAGGCCCCCGAGCAACTCGCATGTGGACTGGCCTTTCCTGAGGCCACCAGAGCGGGTCCCTGAGGTCCCCGTCGTAAGTCGAGAGCACCTGCCGCAACTCGAGAAAATCCAGGAGGTTCTCCCCTCCAGGCGAGATGAGGCCCATTTCCGCTGAAGCGTCTGGAGGCTAATCACACCTAACCTCTGGAACTTCCAAAGGGTCCTTCACACCCTTGCTGCCACTCAAGAAGTTCCCTGACATACCCGTCTCCTCTCGATAGGAAGCACGAGGGTCCCGCCCACATCCAGAGGAGCCCCTTTCCGCCTCGTAGCTCGAGATGTGGGATCCTTTCCCTGCTTCGTCGGGAAAGAATTCCCGGCGTTCCCGTCGCATCTCAAGTGGAGGCGCTCTCCACAGGAAATGCGAGAGGAACTCCAGAGTCGTGCCACCATTCCAAGAGTCCCCTAGATGTCTCAGTCCATTCCAGAGGAACCTGTTTTCCCTGCACTGCCTCGACTTTCACGCCGAGGTTCGACTCACACCTCGGCGGCATGTGGGACAGCCCTCTGGGATAGCCTCGTGGTAAAGCCTGGAGGAAAAGCCACAGATCACTTGATCCACGCGACCGGAAGCGTGACACTGCTGCTACAGCTCGGGAGGAAAGCGCACGTGCATGCCCCCATTCGAGACGAAGACTGACTTCCCTGGGGGGGCTCCAGAGCTACCCCAAGATCCATGTCAGCACTGTAGAGGAATCCTCAGGTTCCTGCCCCAACTCCTCGCAAGGTCTTTTTTTTTTCTTTCCTTTTTACTCTTTTCTTTGCATTTATTTAAACACAGTTCTCAAAACTTTTGAGTGAAATTGGGCCTCCTTTGGTAAGCAAAGAACCTGAAATTAGTATTTAAAAAATGAACAGGCAAAGTCTTCAGATCATCCACAACACAGGTGTAGTGTTCCCTTCTTTTTTCTCAAAACTCTGAACCACCCAGTTTTTCCATATAGTCTTAAAAGCTAGGAAGAACAAGAGTACATTTGTGGTGGAATATTATTTTCACTTGCTGATTACTAATTGAAATACCATTATCCCCTTCTAACAGCTTTAAGAAATAGCCTTTTTAAGGCATACATTGTGCAACTCATCTTATTCCCTGCTATGTATAATACAGATTACATAAAGGCTGTCAAAGTCACATTTATATAAGCATTAAGCATTTGCTGTATTGAAAGATCTTTAGTTTTTAACACTAGCAGTATAGAGTTACAGAGCGTAATTTTTATCACTTAACTGCAGGTATATTAAGTATGGTATGTTTCATGGACTCGAGGAAAACGGGCATTTTTTTCTTTAATTTACTACTGACAATCTAATCAGAACAGTTCTCCTAAGCATTGATATGTTAGAAAGAAAAGTAAAAACCAAACGTTATTGTTGCTTTTTGCCATTTGGTAGCATTTTACACACAGGCTTCAATCTTCAGAATACCCTGTATTCAGTAGAAAAACCATTTAAATGAAGTTCTGTACAATAGAAACTTCTCAGCAGTCAAAATTTTAGACTGTAAAAAAATACATGTAAAACATACTTTTCTGAAAACACTTAACTTTGAACAAAGCACCGAACTACACAAATGCAGAATGAAAACAGCATTTCAACTCCACCAAAAGTAGTCATCATAAAAGGTGTAAAAGTCACCTAACTTCACCAGGCACTGTTCACTTTTTAAACAGGAGACAATAAAAAATATTGTCCACAAACAATATCCCAACTCTAGGGCAGGTTTCAGAAAGTCTTCATCTTCATGCTTTAATAGCGATGAGGTGAGTATGATCGAGATCTGGAACGTGATCTGTATCCTCCACGACTATAGTAGGGAGAAGGTGACCGTCTTCTGTATTTCTGATCCCTGTCTTGAGCAGCTCTCCATCCTCCTCCTCCTCCTCCTCCTCCTCCTCTGTACGATCTGCTGTAATAGTCCCGATCATCATAGCCTCGATCATATCCTCTGTCATAGTAATCTCGACGGCGTGAGCTGCCATAGGTAGGTCTCCCCATGTAAATTCCTGCTGTTGGAGTATGTGGTCTTTTCGTTATGGAGAAGTCAACTCTGATCCTACATCCATCAAGCTCCATTCCATTGGCACGCTCTTTTGCTTCCTTGGCATCATCTACATTTTCAAAGTATACAAAGGCAAATCCTCTTGAACGTCTAGACTGCTGGTCATATACAATAGATACATCAGCAATTGGGCCATATTTAGAGAACATTTCTCTTAGATCTCTTTCTGTAGTATACAAGCTCAATCCAAATACTCCAAGACAACAGTTAGGATCAGGATTTGCCCGATTCCCAACATGACGCCAGCGAGTAGACATGGGAGAATGACTGTGGCTATGCCGTCTTCGATAATCTCTGCTGTAAGATCTGCTACGAGATCTTCTATGGGACCGGGACCGAGATCGTGACCTTGTATAATGCCTCCGAGAACTTCTTCTGGATCTAGACCTAGATTCCGATCTGGACCTGGACTTTGATCTGGAACGCCTGGAATCTTCCTTGGAGCGAGACCTTGCAGGGGTATGACTTGCAGATTTCCCAGATCCATGAGCACTTCCGCTTCTGGAAGCAGAACGGGATTCCCCCTCGCCGTAGTTCTCCTCGCCGCTGTCGCTCATGACTTTCACTGCTGTCGCCGCTCGATGTGCTTCAATCGAAGCTGCCAACCTCTCGCACCTTCAGTGTAGAGGCTCCGCCGCAGCCTCACACCACACACCGGTGCCCCAGGCACTGAGAACCGAAACGCTCCGCGCCGCCTCCGCTCGGGCTCTCCACACAAGGTCTTAGGCCCCGGCATCGACGTGAGAGGAATCCTGAGAGGCCCCCTAGCAACTCCCATGGGCACTGGCCTTTTCTGAGGCCACAGGAGCGGGTCCCTGAGGTCCCCATGCTAAGACGAGAGCACCTGCTCCAACTCAAGATAATCCAGGAGGTTCTCCCCTCCAGGCGAGATGAGGCCCATTTCCCCTGAGGCATCTCGAGGCTAATCACACCTAACCTCTGGAACTTCCAAAGGGTCTTTGACACCCCTGCGGCAAGTCAAGAAGATCACCGACATACCCGTCTCCACTCGAGATGAAGCACGAGGGTCCCACCCACATCCAGAGGAGCCCCGTTTCCGCCTCGTATCTAGAGAGGAGGGATCCTTTCCCTGCGTGGTCGGGAAAGAATTCCTGGCGTTCCCGTCGCATCTCAAGAGGAAGTGCTCTCCACAGGAAAGGCCAGAGGAACTCCAGGGTCGTGCCACCATTCCAAGAGTTCCCCAGATGTCTCAGTCCATTCCAGAGGAACCTGTTTTCCCTGCACTGCCATGACTTTCACGCCGAGGATCGTCTCACACCAAGGTGGCATGTGGGACAGCCCTGTGGGAAAGCCTCATGGGAAAGCCTAGAGGGAAAGCCACAGATCCCTTGATCCACGCGACGGGAAGCGTGACACTGCTGCTACCGCTCAGGAGGAAAGCGCACGTGCATGCCCCCACTCGAGACGAGGACTGACTCCCCTGGGGAGACTCCAGAAGTACCACAAGATCCATGTCAGCACTGGAGAGGAATCTTCAGGTTCCAGCCCCGACTTCACACAAGGTCTTAGGCCCCGGCATCGACAGGAGAGGAATCCTGAGAGGCCCCCTAGAAACTTGAATGGGGACTGGCCTTTCCTGAGGCCACCAGAGCTGGCCCCTGAGGTCCCCGTCGTAAGTCGAGAGCACCTGCCGCAACTCGAGAAAATCCAGGAGGTTCTCCCCTCCAGGCGAGATGAGGCCCATTTCCACTGAGGTGTCTCGAGGCTAATCACACCTAACCTCTGGAACTTCCAAAAGGTACTTTACACCCTTGCTGCAACTCAAGAAGTTCCCCGACATACCCGTCTCCACTCGAGAATAAGCAAGATGGTCCCCCCTACATCCACAGGAGGCGCGTTTCCGCCTCGTCGCTCGAGATGAGGGATCCTTTCCTTCCGGGGACCAGCGTGAGGAATTCCGCCTATGGCAAAGGTCATGAGGAAGGAGGCTTGGCATGCGCAAAGGCGTGATCAAGCCTCAGGTAACCCCCTGTTCCCGAGCATCGAACCCCAAAACCAGAGTCTGTTTTATGCTCTCACCTACACTTCTGACTTTACGGGGGCTCTCCCCCATAACTGTTTCTCTCGGAGAAGAAGTAAACGTGCAGCTTCAAGGCAATAAATATTCTTGGGCATGACAAGAGTGTTTCAGCTTGCCGACTCCTCTGAAGGTTATCTAGCCCACCTTTATAGGTTTGTCCGGCCACATGTGATTGTTTACAGCCTCCCAACCTGAGAGGCATGAGATGTTTTAGACTTACTAAAGGCAAATTATTTTGGGGAGTTAGAAATTATTAGTATAGTTGGTTAGGAATTATATTGGTGAAGGGTTCTTCATTTGTTGTGTCAAAAATTGCTGCTAATTCCCTGCTCTGGGTGGGACAAGGATATTTTAGGTCAAACCTCTCTGCTGACAGACCAGCTTGTGTGACAGGATTATCCATACTGCTGCCACTAGGCACAAGATTGTTTACTGCCTCTCAACTGTAAACAGCACAGAGAGTTTTGGAGTATTTTGAGAGTCTTAATTAGCATAGGACTTTTTCTTCTTGTTGAGTCAATGATTGCCACCAGGCCTCCATATCCTTAGGCACTTGGGAATATATTAATCAATGTATTTGGAATATAGCAAAGGAAATATAGCAGTTTTTGATGTTAGCAATACTAGACTTTTTGAGTTAATGGATTTTCACTTTTGTAATAGATCACTGTACTTTGTTATATATCACTGTGTCCTTTCTATGTAAGAATGTAACTTTATCATATCTTAAGACTAAATAGATCTTAAGGGGAGAATTGATGAAAGGATTTTCATTTGTTAGGCTGATGTTTGCTGATAAATCTCCATGTTCCCTACCCTTATAATGAATATAACTAGTATATAGGAGAAATAAGTATTAACCTTTAAGCATATAGGAGAAATAAGAATTCACCTTTAAGACTAATCATGTTAACCTTGGGTTAAATAAATTCCTTTCTTGATTGTAACTCACTACACCCTCACCCTATAGGAATGTAACTTTATTTGGAGGGTGGTGCCTGGTTTAAGAAAAAACACCCTTGGAAGAAATAAGTTTATTTGGTTATCAGAAAGAAAGGATCATAAAATGTCAGCAGGTCTCATTCATGGCCAGAAGATGATGTAAGATCCCTAAGACCTTTTTTTTTATACATTTATGTGAAGCACCTGATTTTGATAAAGGTCAGGATGCCGACTCCTGCGTGACTCTGTATTCATCCCTATGTGTAACAAGAGGTATACAAGCAAAACCAAAAATAAAGAAATCAGATCAGTTTCCGGAAAGACTGATTCCCCCATGTCGCTTCTTTTTTGCTCCCGTTTTTCTGGCTGAATTCTCTACTGGAGGATGGATGCTATTCCACGTAATCCAAGTTATTCAGCCTCTTTTTCTCCAATAATCTTCCTACTACACAATCCATTTCTAATCTCTTTATATCTGGGATTAAATATGTATATTTCCAAAGACGACGACTACGTCCCCACCTTCGAATCACGCTGGATCCACCGGGGCTGGACCACGGGACTTTCCCTGCTTGGTCGGGAAAGTATTCCCGGCGTTCCCACCGCATCTCAAGAAGAGGCGCTCTCCACAGGAAAGGCGAGAGGAACTCCAGGGTCGTGCCACAATTCCAAGAGTCCCCCAGATGTCTCAGTCCATTCCAGAGGAACCTGTTTTCCCTGCACTGCCTTGATTTTCACGCCGAGGATCGACTGGCACCATGGTGGCACGTGGGACAGCGATGTGGGAAAGCCTCGTGGGAAAGCCTCGAGGGAAAGCCCCGTGAGAAATACCTCGAGGGAAAGACATAGATCTCTTGATCCACGCGACGGGCAGCGTGACACTGCTACTGCAGCTCAGGAGGTAAGCGTTCTTGCATGATCCCGCTGAGAAGAGGACTGACACCCCTGGGGAGACTCAAGAAGTACCCCAAGAACCATGTCACCACGGGAGAGGAATCCTCAGGTACCGGCCTCGACTTCACACAAGGTCTTAGGCCCCACCATCGACGGGAGAGGAATCCTGAGAGGCCCCGTAGCCACTCGGATGGGAACTGGCCTTTCCTGACGCCACCAGAGCGGGTCCCTGAGGTCCCAGCGTACGTTGAGAACACCTGCCACAATTCGAGAAAATCCAGGAGGTTCTCCCCTCCAGGCAAGATGAGGCCAATTTCCGCTGAGGCACTCGAGGCTAATCACACCTAAACTCTGGAAATTCCAAAGGTTCCTTCACAACCTTGCTGAAACTCAAGAAGTTCCCCGACATACCGTCTCCACTCCAGAGGAAGCACGAGGGTCCCGCCCACATCCAGAGGAGCCCCGTTTCTGCCTCGGACCTCGAGATGACGGATCCTTTCCCTGCTTGGTCGGGAAAGAATTCCCGGCGTTCCCGTCCCATCTCAAGAGGAGGCGCTCTCCACAGGAAAGGCGAGCGGAACTCCAGGGTCGTACCACCATTCCAAGAGTCCCCCAGATGTCACAGTCCATTCCAGAGGAACCTGTTTTCCCTGCACTGCCTCGACTTTCAAGCCGAGGATCGACTCACACCATGGTGGCAGGTGGGACAGCCCTGTGGGAAAGACTCTTGGGAAAGCCTTGAAGGAAAGACTTGAGTGAAAGCTACAGATCCCTTGACCACGCGTTAGGAAGCGTGACACTGCTGCTACAGCTCGGGAGGAAAGCGCACGTGCATGCCCACACTCGAGACGAGGACTGACTTCCCTGGGGAGACTCTAGAAGTACCCCAAGAACCATGTCAGCACTGGAGAGGAATCCTCAGGATCCGGCCTCGACTCCACACAAGGTCTTAGGCCCCGGCATCGACCCAAGAGGAATCCCGAGAGTCCCCCTGGCAACTTGCATGGGGACTGGCCTTTCCTGAGGCCACGAGACAGGTTCCCTGAGGTCCCCGTCGTAATTCGAGAGCACCTGCCGTAACTCGAGAAAATCCAGGAGGTTCTCCCCTACAGGCAAAATGAGGCCTATTTCCACTGACGCATCTAGAGGCTAAGCACACCTAACCTCTGGAACTTCCAATGGTTCCTTCACACACTTGCTGCAACTCAAGAGCTTTCCCGACATACCCGTCTACACTCAAAGGAAGCACGAGGGTCCCGCCCACATCCAGAGAAGCCCCGATCCCCCCTCGAGGCTCCAAAGGAGAGATCTTTTAACTGCTTGCATTTCCCGAGTCAAAGACCTTGTGTTGAGTTGGGACCGGAAACTGCGGATTCCTCTCCAGTGCTGATGTGGATTTTTGGGTACTTCTGGACTCTCCCAGGGGAGTCAGTCCTCGTCTCGAGTGGGGAAATGCACGTGGGCTTTCCTCCCTAACGGTGGCAGCAGTGTCATGCTACCCGACGGGTGGATCAAGGGATGTGTGGCTTTCCCTGTAGGATTTCACATGAGGCTTTCCCACGAGGCTAACACACAGGGCTGTCCCACGTGCCACCGTGGTGTGAGTCGATCCTCAACGTGACAGTCAAGGCAGTGCAGGTAAAAGAGTTTCCTTTGGAATGGACTCAGTCCTCTGGGGGACTCTTGGAATGGTGGCACGACCCTGGAGTTCCTCTCGCCTTTCCTGTGGAGAGCGCTTCCTCTTGGATGCGACGGGAATGCCAGGAATTCTTTCCCGACCACGCAGGGAAAGGATCCCTCATCTCGAGCTACAAGGTGGAAAAGGGCCTTCTCTGGATGTGCAAGGGACGCTCGCGCTTCCTCTCGAGTGGACAAGGGTATGTCGGGGAACTTCTTGAGTTGCAGCAAGGGTGTGAAGGACCCTATGGAAGTTCCAAAGGTTAGATGTGATTAGCCTCGAGTCGCCTCAGCGGAAATGGGCCTCATCTAGCCTGGAGGGGAGAATCTCCAGGATTTTCTCGAGTTGCGGTAGGTGCTCTCGATTTACGACGGGGACCACAGGGACCCTATCTGGTGGCCTCAGGAAAGGCCACTCTCCGTGCGAGTTGCTTATTGGCCTCTCAGGATTCCTCTCCCTTCAATGCTGGGGCCTAAGACCTTTTGTGAAGTCGGGGCCGTAAACTGAGAATTATTCTCCAGTGCTGACATGGATCTTGGGGTACTTCTGGAGTCTCCCCAGGGGAGTCAGTCCTCGTCTCGAGTGGGGGCATGCACGTGCGCTTTCCTCCCGAGCTGTGGAAGCAGTGTAACGCTTCCCATCGCGTGGATCAAGGGATCTGTGGCTTTCCCTCGAGGCTTTCCCTCAAGGCTTTCCCACGAGGCTTTCCTACGAGGCTTTACCACAGGGCTGTCCCACGTGCCACTGTGGTTTGAGTCGATCTTCGGCGTGAAAGTCGAGGCAGTTTGGGGAAAACAGGTTCCTCTGAAATGGACTGAGACATCTGGGGGACTCTTGGAATGGTGGCCTGACCTGGAGTACCTATCCCCTTTCCTGTGGAGAGGGCCTCCTCTTGAGATGCGACGGGAACCTCGGGAATTCTTTTTCGACCAAGTAGGGAAAGGATCCCTCATCTCGAGCAAAGAGGCGGAAACGGGGCTCCTTTGGATGTGGGCGGGTGCCGGGAGCCAGTGTGAGGAATCCCGCCCATGACAAGGTCATGAGGAAGGAAGCTGACATACGCAAGGCGTGCTCAGACTTCAGGGACCCCTCTGGAAATTCGCTAAGCATGTACCCCAGCAAAAATCTGCCGGCTTTTGTGCTCTGCTTTTCCACTCTTCTGACATTTTCTGGAAAAAGTCAATTCAGGGCTTTAGTCTTCTGCATTTGAAAGAGTGTTTCAATCCAAAAACCCTCTGATGGCTTTCTAGCCTGCCTGCAGGACTCGTACAGCTGCGCATGTGATTGTTTGAGGCCTCCTGACCGCAGGAGGCACAGGAAGCTTAAAACATCCTAGGAATGTAGGAGCTTCCGAGGAGTCAAAATCTTTAGAATAGGACTGATTAAAGGTTTCATTTTTTGGGTCAATGCTTGCTGCCAAATTTTCATATCCTTTATTTTTAGATATAGTTGGTATATAGAAAAACAAGTAGTAGACCTGGTATTAGCAACATTAGATCTTCGAGTTAAGTACCTTCTTTGTTATATCCCACTGCACCTTTGTTCTATAGAGATGTAACTTTAATGCTTTAAGGAGATGCAAATTAAAGAAAATCACTTCAGGGGAAACAAAATCAACATTCATTAAGGAAGAGAGATAAAAAGTGTTAACAAGCTTCTTGGCCAGAAGATAATGTAAATCACCTGAGACCTTTTGTATACAAAATGATGTATAGAAAGAGTCTGGGCTGCGAACGCTACATAATTCTGTGTTACCCATTGATCTCCGTGTTTTATCAAAAGTATAAAAGGCCTTCTGAACAATAAAGGACGGGGGCCAGGGGCCGGGGACCAGTTTCTCGGACCAGTTTCTCGAACTAGTCTCTCGGCCTGGTTTCTTGGGACTCTGGCTCCCCCCATGTCTCTCTCTCTCCTCTCTTCTCTCCCCTTCCCTCTCTCTGCTCTTTACTTTAACTTCAGGCTGAATCTCCATCTGGGGCGCGGAGGCTCGCCAGGTCTACTTACTTGCCCCGGCTGTTAAGACCCGCGCGAAAGGGAGCTTAAGGCGAGGCACCCTTAGATATTCAAGCGGGCGCCGGTGGCCCAGCGTAGATGGTGCAAATTCCTTGTCTGGAATTTTATTGGCCTTCCGCGTAAACCAAGCTATTCAGCCCTCTTCCTCCACTTAATCTTCTTACTACACTATAGTTTCCTAATCTAATCTTACATTAATAAATAAACAAGTCTTTCCACGCCAACGCCGTCCACCCTTCGAATTCCCTGGATCCACCGGGGCTGGACCCCGGCAAGTGGCGCCCGGAACAGGCTATTCGAAGGTAGGTTCCTCGGAGCAAAAGCTCCCCCCGGAGCACTCTCTGTTGCTCCCCCCGGAGCACTCTCTGTTGCTCCCCCCGGAGTGACTTAATCACTCCCCCCGGAGTACTTTCGGGTACTCCCCCAATGTTGAGTGTTCGGGACGGCTAGGACCCCACTCAGGGTGCCGCGGACCCCCCTGTAGGATAGACAGGGTGAGGAGGAGTGGGAAGTGTTCAAGGGTTTAAGAGAAACCTGGTGCTCTAGAGGTTGAAAAGAAACCTGCTATCTTAGGGTTTAAAACAAAACCCCCCTTGGCTAAGGTAAAACCTTTTTGTCAAGGCAGACTTTTCTATAACTCTTAATTTTCTGACATGGGTAACAATGACTCAAAACAATGACACCTCTTTATACAAGTAATTTTGTAACTGTTAAACAAAAAAGACAAATTAAAGATTAAAAGACTACTGTTACGAGAGCAATGTCCTTGGTTTCCAAAAAAGGGATTTAGATACTTGGGTGAAGCTAACAAAACAGCTAAAAACTTACTATACTTTGCATGGGCCTGTAAATGCTTTTGCTCTGTAAAATATGATTACAAATGTTCTGGACCCCTGTCATGAGGCTGTTAGATAGCCTATGGGAGAGGCTATAGCGGTAAATGGTAGTGGGTCTCCACCTTCTATGCAGATCGTATTTTCTGCCATTGGCAAACAAAAGGAGAGAGACTACTCTTCCTCCCGAGGAAGGAGGGTGCTTACAGGACGCAGCGGCCGAGCGCCCTGGAGAGCCCCCTCCCCCTCTACACAAACCAAACCTTTAAAAAAGTTATCTTATTTAAGGCGACCACTGCAACCTCTGCTTGCGCCTCCCCAGGGCTTAAGAACTCCCCACTTTATATCCAAAGCCTCCCAGAACATTGCTTAAGTTTGAAAACGATAGTGACAATATTTTTGAGCAAAAGAGCTTTTAAAACAGCTTGCTCCTTGCATAAAATCCCCTCAGGAGGGGCCTCATCCAAAAAAAAAAAAAAAGGAAGAAAAACAAACAAAAAAAAATATTCGTAATAAAAAGGACTTTACAAATGCAAGGTGTTTCTCTTGAGGCCAAATAGAACATTTTTTGCCAAAAATGTCCTGCTAAACAGAGATAACAAGCCGTACCAAACAACCCCAGGTAGCTCAGGCCTGGACCTCAGTTCCACCACCTTAATAATAATAACTCCTGACTCAGATTCCAGTGGCTAGTCCCCTGCCTGAGGACATTGTAAGACTTGTGCTGGGGCATAGCTTGCTTTCTTTTCAAGAAATTTCGGTAGTGTCTTGTGTAGTAAATTCTGATTATACTGAAAAAATTGAAGTTTTGATCTCGCCACCTGCTAAAACTGTGCAATTAATAATAATAAAAAAAATAGCACAGCTTTTGCTTTTACCTTATTACCAAACAGAAAAACCAGACAAAAAAAGCCCCAGAGGATCTAGATCTAGCTTTTTGGGTGCAAAAAATTGCAGCTTCTAGGCCTTTAAAAGATTTTTTAATTCAAAGATATAAAATGTCATGGCTGTTAGACAATAGACAAGATGTTTCTTACATTGCTGAGAGACTAGCGCAGCTCCTGGCCAACATATATTACTGAAAAGGAGTTGGTGGGATTAGAAAAGGTGGTATGCAGGATAAAAATGCTATAGAGTAAGAGGTGAGAGAGTTTAAAACCTTGGTGAATAGTGAGCTCCCCGTTGCTGGAAGTATTCAAGCAAAGATTAAATGGTTACTTGTCATCTAAAAGGCTATAGACCAGATTTGGGTTATAAAAAGATCATTAAAAAAGCTTATAAAGATATTGTGTAACACCTCTTTTCTTCTTATATTTAGGTCTGCCAAAAGTTTTAAAATTGATAATGTCCTTTTAAAGCTGCTGAGAGATTGTTTACTAACTTTAAATGATTTCCAAAAATTATTAGGTGATATTAATTGGATATGCCCACATTTAAAACTGACTTCTGTAGATTTAAAGCCTTTTGTTTGATTGCTAAAAAAAAAAAAAAACAATCCTAATCCCAGTTCTAAAAAAAAAGGTTGACTAGTGAGACAGAGTTGGCTTTTGTTAAAGTGAATGAGGCTTTAAATGATCAGTAATTAAGATTAATATTGCCAAAAGAGGAGATTAAATTATTCTTGCCACAAAATGTATACCTACAGGATGCTTGTGACAAGAAGGCCATTGGTTCCATCTACCAATGACCCCCAAAAAAATAGTTTTATCTTATCCCAACTTGGTGGAACAATGGCCTCTGCCTAAGGGAAAAATTACTGACATATTAATTAAAAAGATTAATTCAAGTATACTGATTTATTACATTGTTTAGTAAAGAGCCATCAAAAATTGTAATTCCATATTACAGAGAACAACTTGATGCTTTTCAATGTTTGATTGATTGGCAGATTGCTATAGGAAATTCTTGTGATCAGATCTTGCATCATTTACCCTCACATGCTTTGTTAATTCAAAAATTAAAAAAGGAGAAATTAAGTATAGTTTTCCCCCATCAGATTTTACAACATGTTCTTTGTAATAGAGTTGAATGCTGATTTTTTTATCATTTGTAAGGCAGTAAAAATATAAAAGCCAA
>NW_017201455.1:0-6686 GCF_001704415.2 Capra hircus | reverse complement strand
CTGGTGGCCTCAGGAAAGGCAGGTCCCCATGCGAGTTGCTAGGGACCTCCCTGGATTCCTCTACCGTAGATGCCGGAACTAAGACCTTGTCTGGAGTGGGGCCGGAACGTGAGGATTTCTCTCCAGGCCTGACATGGATCCTGGGGTACTTCTGGAGTCTCCCCAGGCGATTCAGTCCTCATCTCGAGTGGGGCATGCACGTGCGCTTTCCTCCGAGCTCTAGAACCAGTGTCAGTCTTTTCGCGGCCGACGATCAAGGGATCTGTGGCTTTCCCTCTGGGCATTCCCACCAAGTTTCCAAACAGGCTTTCCCACAGGGCTGTCCCAAGTGCCACCGTTGTGTGGGTCGATCATCTGCATGAATGTCGAGGCAGTGCAGGGAAAACAGGTGTCCCTGGCATGGACTGAGACATCTGGAGGACTCTGGGAATGGTGCACGACCCTGGAGTTCCTCTGGCCTTTCCTGTGGAGAGCGCCTGTTCTTGAGAGGCGACGGGGAACACCGGGAATTCTTTCCCGACCACACACTGAAAGGATTCCCCGTCTCGAGCTAGGAGGCGGAAACGGGGCTCCTCTGGATGTGGGCGGGACTCTCGAGCTTCCTCTCGAGTGGAGACGGAATGTCGGGGAACTTCTTGATTTGCAGCAAGGGTGTGAAGGACTCTTTGGAAGTTCCAGAGTTTAGGTGTGATTAGCCTCGAGACGCCTCAGCGGAAATGGGCCTCATTTCGCCTGGAAGGAAGAACCTCCTGGATTTTCTCGAGTTGTGGCAGGTGCTCTCCAATTATGACGGGGACCTCAGGGACCTGCTCTGGTGGCCTCAGGAAAGACCATTCCCCATGCGAGTTGGCTCGGGGGCCTCTCGGGATTCCTCTTCCATCGATGCCGGGGTCTAAGACCTTGTGTGGAGTCGGTGCTGGAACCTGAGGATTCCTCTCCAGTGCTGACATGGATCTTGGGGTACTTCTGGAGTCTCCCCAGGGGAGTCAGTCCTCGTCTCGAGTGGGGGCATGCATCGTGCGCTTTACTCTCGAGCTCGTAGCAGCAGTGTCACGCTTCCCTTCGCGTGGCTCAAGGGATCTGTGGCTTTCCCTCGAGGCTTTCCCAGGAGGCTTTCCCACGAGGCTTTTCCACAGGGCTGTCCCACGTGCCACCGTGGTGTGACTCGATCCTCGGCTTGATGTCGAGGCAGTGGAGGGAAAACAGGTTTCCCTGGAATGGACTGAGACATCTGCGGGACTCTGGGAATGGTGGCACGACCCTGGAGTTCTTCTTGCCTTTCCTGTGGAGAGTGCCTCCTCTTGAGATGCGACGGGAATGCCGGGAATTCTTCCCCGACCACGCAGGAAAGGATCCCTCCTCTCGAGCAAGGAGGCGGAAACGGGGTTCCTCTGGATGTGAGCGGGATTCTCGTGCTTCCTCTCGAGTGGGAGACGGATATGTCGGGAACCTCTTGAGTTGCAGCAAGGGTGTGAAGGACCCTTTGGAAGTTCCAGAGGTTAGGTGTGAATAGCCTCGAGACGCCTCAGCGGAAATGGGCCTCATCTCGCCTGGAGGGGTAGAACCTCTTGGATTTTCTCGAGTTGCGGCAGGTGCTCTCGACTTACGACGGGGACCCCTGGGACCCGCTCTGGAGGCCTCAGTAAAGGCCAGTTCCCATGCGAGTGCTCGGGGCCTCTCGGGATTCCTCTCCCGTCGATGCTGGGGCCTAAGACCTTGTGTGGAGTCAGTGTCGGAACCTGAGGATTCCTCTCCAGTGCTGACATGGATCTTGGGGTACTTCTGGAGTCTCCCCAGGGGAGTCAGTCCTCGTCTTGAATGGGGGCATGCACGTGCGCTTTCCTCCTGAGCGTTAGCAGCAGTGTCGCGCTTCCCTTCGCGTAAATCAAGGGATCAGGGGCTTTCCAAGGAAGCTATCACAGGAGGCTTTCCCACGAGGCTTTCCCACAGGGCTGTCCCACATGCAACCGTGGTGTGAGTCGATCCTCGGCTTGAAAGTCGAGGCAGTGCAGGGAAAATAAGTTTCCCTGGAATGTTCGGAGACATCTGGTTGTCTCTGGGAATGGTGGCACTACCCTGGAGTTCCTCTCGCCTTTCCTGTGGAGAGTGCCTCCTCTTGAGATGCGAAGGGAACGCCGGGAATTCTTTCCCGACCACGCAGGGAAAGGATCCCTCCTCTCAAGCTAGGAGGCGGAAACGGGGCTCCTCTAGATGTGGGTGGAACTCTCGTGCTTCTTCTCGAGTGGAGACGGGTATGTCGGGGAACTTCTTGAGTTGCAGCAAGGGTGTGAAGGACCCTTTGGAAGTTCCAGATATGAGATGTGATTAGCCTCGAGACGCCTCTGCGGAAATGGGCCTCATCTCGCCTGGAGGGGAGAACCTCCTGGATTTTCTTGAGTTGCGGCACGTGCTCTCGACTAACGTCGGGAACCTCAGGGAGCCGCTCTGGTGGCCTCAGGAAAGGCAAGTCCCATGCGAGTTGCTCGGGGGCCTCACGGGGGCCTCTCGGGATTCCACTCCCGTCGATGCCGGCGTCTAAAACCTTGTGTGGATTCGGTGCCGAACCTGAGGATTCCTCTCCAATGTTGACATGGATCTTGGGGTACTTCTGGAGTCTCCCCATTGGAGTCAGTCCTCGTCTCGAGTGTGGGCATGGATGTGCGCTTTCCTCCCGAGCTGTAGCAGCAGTGTCACGGTTCCCTTCGTGTGGATCAAGGGATCTGTGGCTTTCCCTCGAGGCTTTCCCACGAGGCTTTCCCACGAGGCTTTCCCACAGGGCTGTCCCACGTGCCACCGTCGTGTGAGTCGATCCTCGGCTTGAAAGTCGAGGCAGTGCAGGGAAAACAGGTTTCCCTGGAATGGACTGAGACATCTGGGGGACTCTGGGAATGTGGCAGGACCCTGGAGTTCCTCTCACCTTTCCTGTGGAGAGCGCCTCCTCTTGAGATGCGACGGGAACGCCGGGAATTCTTTCCCGACCACGCAGGGAAAGGATCCCTCCTCTCGAGCTAGGAGGCTGAAACGGGGCTCCTTTGGAAGTGGGCGGAACTCTCGTGCTTCCTCTCGAGTGGAGACGGGAATGTCGCGGAACTTCTTGAGTTGAAGCAAGGGTGTGAAGGACCCTCTGGAAGTTCCAGAGGTTAGGTGTGATTAGCCTCGAGACGTCTAGCGTAAATGGGCCTCATCTCGCCTGGAGGGGAGAACCTCATGTATTTCCTCGGTTGCGGCAGGTGCTCTCGACTTACGACGGAGACCTCAGGGACCCGCTCTGGTGGCCTCAGGAAAGGCCAGTCCCCAGGCGTAGTTGCTCGGGGGCCTCTCGGGGCCTCTCGGGTTTCCTCTCCCTTCGATGCTGGTGCCTAAGATGCTTGTGTAGAGTCGGTGCCGGAACCTGAGCATTCCTCTCCAGTGTTGACATGGATTTGGGGTACTTCTGGAGTCTCCCCAGGGGAGTCATTCCTCGTCCCCAGTGGGGGCATGCACGTTCACTTTCCTCCTGAGCTGTAGCAGCAGTGTCACGCTTCCCTTCACGTGGATCAAGGGATCTGTGGCTTTCCAAGGAGGCTTTCCCACGATGCTTTCCCACGAGGCTTTCCCACAGGGTTGTCCCAAGTGCCACCGAGGTGTGAGTCGATCCTCGGCTTGAAAGTCAAGGCAGTGCAGGGAAAACAGGTTTCCCTGAAATGGACTGAGACATCTGGGGGACTCTGGGAATGGTGGAACGACCCTGGCAGTTCCTCTTGCCTTTCCTGTGGAGAGCGGCTCCTCTTGAGATGCGACGGGAACGCCAGGAATTCTTTCCCCACCACGCAGGGAAAGGATCCCTCCTCTGGAGCTAGGAGGCGGAAACGGGGCTCCTCTGGATGTGGGCGGAACTCTCGTGCTTCCTCTCGATTGGAGACGGGTATGTCAGGGAACTTCTTGAGTTGCAGCAAGAGTGTGAAGGACCCTTTGGAAGTTCCAGAGGTTAGGTGTGACTAGCCTCGAGACGCCTCAGCGGAAATGGGCCTCATCTCGCCTGGAGGGGAGAACCTCCTGGATTTTCTCGAGTTGCGGCAGGTGCTCTCAACTTACGACGGGAACATCAGGTACCCGCTCTGGTGGCCTCAGGAAACGCCAGTCCCCATACGAGTTGCTCGGGGGCCTGTCCGGTTCTTCTCCCTTCGATGCCGGGGCCTAAGATCTTGTGTGGTGTGGGTGCCGGAATCTGAGGATTCCTCTCCAGTGCTGACATGGATCTTGGGGTACTTCTGGAGTCTCCCCAGTGGAGTCAGTCCTCGTCTCCAGTGGGGGCATGCACATGCGATTTCCTCCCGAGCTGTAGCAGCAGTGTCGCGCTTCCATTCGCGTGGATCAAGGGATCTGTGACTTTCCCTCGAGGCTTTCCCACGAGGCTTTCTCCACGAGGCTTTCCCAAGAGGCTTTCCCACAGGGCTGTTCCACGTGCCACCGTGGTGTGAGTCGATCCTCGGCTTGAAAGTCGAGGCAGTGCAGGGAAAACAGGTTTCCCTGGAAAGGACTGAGACATCTGGGGGACTCTGGGAATGTGGCACGACCCTGGAGTTCCTCTCGCCTTTCCTGTGGAGAGCGCCTCCTCTTGAGATGCAACGGAAATGCCGGGAATTCTTTGCCGACCACGAGGGGAAGGATCCCTCCTCTCTAGCTAGGAGGCGGAAACGGGGCTCCTCTGGATGAGGGCGGGACTCGTGATTCCTCTCGAGTGGAGACGGGTATGTCGGGGAACTTCTTGAGTTGCAGCAAGGGTGTGAAGGACCCTTTGGAAGTTCCAGAGCTTAGGTGTGATTAGCCTCGAGACGCCTCAGTGGAAATGGGCCTCATCTCGCCAGCAGGGCAGAACCTCCTGGATTTTCTCGAGTTGCGGCAGATGCTCTCGACTTACGACGGGGACCTCAGGGACCCGCTTTGGTGGCCTCAGGAAAGGCCAGTCCCATGCGAGTTGCTCGGGGGCCTCTCGGGATTCCACTCCCGTCGATGCCGGCGTCTAAAACCTTGTGTGGATTCGGTGCCGAACCTGAGGATTCCTCTCCAATGTTGACATGGATCTTGGGGTACTTCTGGAGTCTCCCCATTGGAGTCAGTCCTCGTCTCGAGTGTGGGCATGGATGTGCGCTTTCCTCCCGAGCTGTAGCAGCAGTGTCACGGTTCCCTTCGTGTGGATCAAGGGATCTGTGGCTTTCCCTCGAGGCTTTCCCACGAGGCTTTCCCACGAGGCTTTCCCACAGGGCTGTCCCACGTGCCACCGTCGTGTGAGTCGATCCTCGGCTTGAAAGTCGAGGCGGTACAGGGAAAACAGGTTTTCCTCTGGAATGGACGGAGACATCTGGGGGACTCTGGGAATGGTGGCATGACCCTGGAGTTCCTCTCGCCTTTCCTAAGGAGGAGCGCCTCCTCTTGAGATAAGAGGGGGAACGCCGGGAATTCTTTCCAGATCACGCAGGGAAAGGATCCCTCCTCTCGAGCTAGTAGGCTGAAACAGGGCTTCTCTGGATGTGAGCGGGACTTCGTGCTTGCTCTCAAGTGGAGGACCGGTATGTCGGTGAACTTCTTGTGTTGCAGCAAGGGTGTGAAGGACCCTTTGAAGTTCCAGAGGCCAGGTTGATTAGCCTCGAGACGTCTCCGCGGAAATGGGCCTCATCTCGCCTGGAGGGGAGAACCTCCTGGATTTTCTCGAGTTGCGGCAGGAGGTCTCGAGTTACGACGGGGACCTCAGGGACGCTCTGGTGGCCTCAGGAAAGGCCTGTCAAAATGCGAGTTGCTCGAGGGGACTCTCGGGAATCCTCTCCCGTCGATGCCGGGCCTAAGACCTTGTGTGGAAGTCGGTGCCGGAACCTGAGGATTCCTCTCCAGCCTGACTTGGATCTTGGGGTACTTCTGGAGTCTCCCAGGGGAGTCGTCCTCGTCTCGAGTGGGGGCATGCACGTGCTGCTTTCCTCCCGAGCTGTAGCAGCAAATGTCGCACTTCCCTTCGCGTGGATCAAGGAATCTGTGGCTTTCCCTCGAGGCTTCCCCACGAGGCTTTCCCACGAGGCTTGCCCAAGGCTGTCCCACATGCCACCGTGGTGTGAGTCGATCCTCGGCTTTGAAAATCGAGGCAGTGCAGGGAAAAACAGGTTTCCCTGGAATGGACTGAGACATCTGGGGGACTCTGGAATGGTGGCACGACCCTGGAGTTCCTCTCGCCTTTCCTGTGGAGAGCGCCTCCTCTTGAGATGCGACGGGAATGCCGGGAATTCTTTCCCCACCACGCAGGGAAAGGATCCTCTCTCTCGATCTAGGAGGGAAACAGGGCTCCTGTGGATATTGGCGGGAATCTCGTGCTTCCTCTCGAGTGGAGACGGGTATGTCGGGGAACTTCTTGAGTTGCAGCAAGGGTGTGACGGACCCTTTGGAAGTTCCAAATGTTAGATGGTGATTAGCCTAGAGACACCGCAGTGGAAATGGGTCCCATTTCGCCTGGAGGGGAGAACCTCCTGGATTTTCTCGAGTTGCGCAGGTGCTCTCGACTTACGACGGGGACCTCCAGGACCCCTCTGGTGCCTAAGGAAAGGCCAGTCCCCGTGCGAGTTGCTCGGGGGCCTCTCGGGATTCCTCTCCCGTCGATGCCGGGGCCTAAAGACCTTGTGTGGAGTCAGTGCGTGATCCTGAGGATTCCTCTCCAGTGCCGA
>NW_017201454.1:0-6686 GCF_001704415.2 Capra hircus | reverse complement strand
AATTCACGTGCGCATTACTCCCGAGCTGAAGCAGCAGTGTCACGCTTCCCTTTGAGAGGTTCAAGGGATAAGGGCTTTCCCTTGAGGCTTTCCAACGAGGATTTCCACGACGCTTTCCCACGACGCTTCAACGACGCTTTCCCACCAGGCTTTCCCACGAGGCTTTCCACAGTGATGTCCCACGTGCCACCGTGGTGTCAGTCGATCCTCGCGTTTGAAAGTCGAGCAGTGCCGGGAAACAGGATTCCCTGGAATGGACTGAGACATCTGGGGACTCGAGGAATGGTGCACGACCCTGGAGTTCCTCTCGCCTTTCCTGTGGAGAGCCGCCGCCTCTTGAGATGTGACGGGAACCCCGGGAATTCTTTTCCAAACACGCAGGGAAAGGATCCCTCCTGTCGGGCTCGGAGGAGGTAAAGGGCTCCTCTGGATGTGGGCGGACTCTCGTGCTTCCTCTCGAGTGGAGACGGGTATGTCGGGAACGTCTTGAGTTGCAGCAAGGGTGTGAAGGGCCCTTTGGAATGTCCAGAGGTTAGGTGTGATTAGCCTGGAGACGCCTCAGCAGAAATGGGCCTCATCTCGCCTGGTGGAGGCAGAACCTCCTGGATTTTTCTCGGGTTTCGGCAGGTGCTCTCGACTTACGACGGGACCTCAGGGAACCGCTTTGGTGGCCTCAGGAAAGGCCAGTCCCCATGCGAGTTGCTCGGGGGCCTCTCGGATTCCTCTCCCGTCGATGCCGGGACCTAAGATCTTGTGTGGAGTCGGTGCCGGAACCTGAGGATTCCTCTCCAGTGCTGACATGGATCTTGGGGTACTTCTGGAGTCTCACCAGGGGAGTGTGTCCTCGTCCCGAGTGGGGCATGGACGTGCGCTTTCCTCCCGAGCTGTAGCAGCAGCGTCACTCTTCACTTCGCGTGGATCAAGGGATCTGTGGCTTTCCCTCGAGGCTTTCCCACAGGGCTGTCCCATGTGCCACCGTGGTGTGAGTCGATACTCGGCTTGAAAGTCGAGGCAGTGCAGGCAAAACAGGTTTCCTGGAATGGACTGAGACATCTGGGGACTCTGGGAATGGTGGCACGACCCTGGAGTTCCTCTCGCCTTTCCTGTGGAGAACACCTCATCTTGAGATGCGACTGGACCGCCGGGAATTCTTTCCCGACCCTGCAGGGAAAGGATCCCTCCTCTCGAGCTATGAGGCGGAAACGGGTCTCCTCTGTATGTGGGCGGGACTCTCGTGCTTTCTCTCGAGTGGAGACGGGTATGTCGGCGAACTTCTTGAGTTGCAGATATGTGTGAAGGACCATTTGGAAGTTCCAGAAGTTAGGTGTGATTAGCCTGGAGACGCCTCAGCAGAAATGGGCCTCATCTCGCCTGGAGGGGAGAACCTCCTGGATTTTCTCAAGTTGCGGCAGGTGCTCTGGACTTAGGACGGGGAACACAGGGACCCGCTCTGGTGGCCTCAGGAAAGGCCAGTCCCCATGCGAGTTGCTCGGGGGGCCTCTCGGGATTCCTCTCCCTTCTATACCGGGGCCTAAGATCTTGTGTGGAGTCGGTGCCGGAACCTGAGGATTCCTCTCCAGTGCTGACATGGATCTTGGGGTGCTTCTGGAGTCTCCCCAGGGGAGTCAGTCCTCGTCCCGAGTGGGGGCATGCACGTGCGCTTTCCTCCCGAGCTGTAGCAGCACTGTCACACTTCCCTTCGCGTGGATCAAGGGATCTGTGGCTTTCCATCGAGGCTTTCCCTTGAGGTTTCCACGAGACTTTCCACGAGGCTTTCCCACAGGGCTGTCCCACGTGCCACCGTGGTATGAGTCGTTCCTCGCTTGAAAGTCGAGGCAGTGCAGGGAAAACAGGTTTCCCTGGAACGGACTGAGACATCTGGGGGACTCTGGGAATGGTGGCACCCCATGATTCCCTTTCGACTTTCATGTGGAGAGCGCCTCCTCTTGAGATGCCACAGGAACGACAGGAATTCTTTCCCGACCCTGCAGGGAAAGGATCCCTCCTCTCGAGCTAGGAGGCGGTAACGGGGCTCCTCTGGATGTGGGCGGGACGCTCGTGCTTCCTCTCGAGTGGAGACGGGTATGTCGGGAACTTCTGAGTAGCAGCAAGGGTGTGAAGGACCCTTTGTAAGTTCCAGAGTTTAGGTGTGATTAGCCTTGAGACACCTCAGCGGAAATAGGCCTCATCTCCCCTGGAAGGGAGAACCTCCTGGATTTTCTCAAGTTGCGGCAGGTGCTCTGGACTTAGGACGGGGAACACAGGGACCCGCTCTGGTGGCCTCAGGAAAGGCCAGTCCCCATGCGAGTTGCTCCGGGGCCTCTCGGGATTCCTCTCCCTTCGATACCGGGGCCTAAGACCTTGTGTGGAGTCGGTGCCGGAACCTGAGGATTCCTCTCCAGTGCTGACATGGATCTTGGGGTACTTCTTAAGTCTCCCCAGGGGAGTCAGTCCTTGTCTCGAGTGGGGCATGCACGTGCGCTTTCCTCCCGAGCTGCAGCAGCAGTGTCACCGTTCCCTTCGCGTGGATCAAGGGACCTGTGGCTTTCTCTCGAGGCTTTTTTCCCACGAGGCTTTCCCACAGGGTTGTCCCACGTGCCACCATGGTGTGAGTTGATTCTCGGCTTGAAAGTCGAGGCAGTGCAGGGAAAACAAGTTTCCCTGTAATAAACTGAGACATCTGGGGGACTCTGGGAATGGTGGCACGACCCTGGAGTTCCTCTCGGCTTTCCTGTGGAGAGCGACTTCTCTTGAGATGCGACGGAAACGCCGGGAATTCTTTCCCGACAACGCAGGGAAAGGATCCCTCTTCTCGAGCTAGGAGGCGGAAACGGTGCTCCTCTGGATGTGGGCGGGACTCTCGGGCTTTCTCTTGAGTGGAGACGGGTATGTCGGGGAACTTCTTGAGTTGCAGCAAGGCTGTGAAGGACCCTTTGAAGTTCCAGAGGTTAGGTGTGATTAGCCTCGAAACACCTCAGCGGAAATGGGCCTCATCTCGCCTGGAGGGGAGAAACTCCTGGATTTTCTTGAGTTGTGGCAGGTGCTCTCAACTTACGACGGGTACCTCATGGACCCGCTCTGGTGGCCTCACGAAAGGCCAGTCCCCAGGCGAATTGCTCGGGGCCTCTCGGTTTCCTCTCTCGTCAATGCCGGGTCATAAGACCTTTGTGTGGATTCGGTGCGGAACCTGAGGATTCCTCTCCAGTGCTGACATGGATCTTGGGGTACTTCTGGAGTCTCCCCAGGGGAGTCAGTCCTCGTCTCGAGTGGGGGCATGCACGTGCGCTTTCCTTCCCAGCTGTAGCAGCAGTGTTGCGCTTCCCTTCGCCTGGATCACGGCATCTGTGTATTTCCCTCGAGGCTTTCCCCGAGGCTTTCCGAGGCTTTCCCACAGGGCTGTCCCACGTGCCACCGTGGTGTGAGTCTATCCTCGGCTTGAAAGTCGAGGCAGTGCAGGGAAAACAGGTTTCCCTGGAATGGACGCAGACATCTGGGGGACTCTGGGAATGGTGGCACGACCCTGGAGTTCCTCTCGCCTTTCCTGTGGAGACCGCCTCCTCTTGAAATGCTATGGTAACCCGGGAATTCTTTCCCTACCACGCAGGGAAAGGGTCCCTCCTCTGGAGCTTGGAGGCGGAAACGGGGCTCCTCTGGATGTGAGCGGGACTCTAGTGCTTCCTCTCAAGTGGAGACGGGTATGTCGGGGAACTTCTTGAGTTGCAGCAAGGGTGTGAATAACCGTTTGGAAGTTCAAGAGGTTAGGTGTGATTAGTTTCGAGACGCCTCAGCGGACAAGGGCCTCATCTCGCCTGGAGGGGAAAACCTCCTGGATTTTCTCAAGTTGCGGCAGGTGCTCTGGACTTAGGACGGGGAACACAGGGACCCGCTCTGGTGGCCTCAGGAAAGGCCAGTCCCCATGCGAGTTGCTCGGGGGCCTCTCGGGATTCCTCTCCCTTCGATACCGGGGCCTAAGACCTTGTGTGGAGTCGGTGCTGGAACCTGAGGATTCCTCTCCAGTGCTGACATGGATCTTGGGTTACTTCTGGAGTCTCCTCAGGGGAGTCAGTCCTCGTCTCGAGAGGGGCATGCACGTGCGCGTTCCTCCCGAGCTGTAGCAGCACTGTCACGCTTCCCTTCGCGTGGATCAAGGGATCTGTGGCTTTCCCTCGAGGCTTTTCCTCGAGGCTTTCCCACGAGGCTTTCCCACAGGGCTGTCCCACGTGCCACCGTGGTGTGAGTCGATCCTCGCTTGAAAGTCGAGGCAGTGCAGGGAAAACAGGTTTCCCTGGAATGGACTGAGACATCTGAGGGACTCTGGGAATGGTGGCACGACCCTGGAGTTCCTCTCGCCTTTCCTGTGGAGAGCGCCTCCTCTTTAGATGCCTCGGGAAATCCAGGAATTCTTTCCCGACTACGCAGGGAAAGGATCCCTCCTCTCTAGCAAGGAGGGGAAACGGGTCTCCTCTGGATGTGGGTGGACTTTCGTGGTTCCTGTCGAGTAGAGACGGGCATGTTGGGAACTTCTTGATTTGCAGTAAGGGTGTGAAGGATCCTTTGGAAGGTCCAGAGTTTAGGTGTGATTAGCCTCGAGACGCCTCAGCGGAAATGGGCCTCATCTCGCCAGGAGAAGAGAACCTCCTGGATTTTCTCGAGTTGCAGCAGGTGCTCTCGACTTACGACGGGGACATCAGGGACCCGCTCTTGCGGCCTCACGAAAGGCCAGTCCCCATGCGAGTTGCTCATGGGCCTATCGGGATTCCTCTCCCGTGATGCCCGGACCTAAGATCTTGTGTGGAGTCTGTGCCAAAACGTGAGGATTCCTCTCCATTGCTGACATGTACCTTGGGGTACTTCTGGAGTCTCCCCAGGGGAGTCAGTCCTCGTCTCGAGTGGGGCATGCACGTGCACTTTCCTCCGAACTGTAGCAGCAGTGTTGAGCTTCCCTTCGCGAGGATCAAGGGATATGTGGCTTTCCCTCGAGGCTTTCCACGACGCTTTCCCACGACTCTTTCCAACGACGCTTTCCCACCAGGCTTTCCCACGAGGCTTTCCCACAGGGCTGTCCACGTGCCACCGTGGTGTGAGTCGATCCTTGGCTTGAAAGTCGAGGCAGTGCAGGAAAACAGGTTTCCCTGGAATGGACTGAGACATCTGGGGGACTCTGGGAATGTGGCACGACCCTGGAGTTCCTCTCGCCTTTCCTGTGGAGAGCACCTCCACATGAGATGGGACGGGAACGCCGGGAATTCTTTCCCGAACACGCAGGGAAAGGATCCCTCCTCTCGAGCTTGGAGGCGGAAACGGGGCTCCTCTGGATGTGGGCGGAACTCTCGTGCTTCCTCTCGAGTGGAGACGGGTATGTCGGGAAACTTATTGAGTTGCAGCAAGGGTGTGAAGGACCCTATGGAAGTTCCAGAGTTTAGGTGTGATTAGCCTCCAGACGCCTCAGCGGAAATTGGCCTCATCTCGCCTGAAGTGGAGAACCTCCTGGATGTTCTCGAGGTGCGGCAGGTGCTCTCGACTTACGACGGGGACCACACGGACCCGCTCTGGTGGCCTCAGGAAAGGCCAGTCCCCAAGCGAGTTGCTCGGGGCCTCTCGGGATTCCTCTACCGTCGATGCCGGGGCCTAAGACCTTGTGTGGAGTTTGCCGGACCTGAGGATTCCACCAGTGCTGACATGGTCTGGGGTACGTCTAGTCACCCCAGGAAGTCAGTCCTCTCTCGACATGCGCTTTCCTTCGAGCAGCAGTGTCACTCTTCCCTTCCCGTGATCAAGGGATCAGGGGCTTTCCTCGAGCTTTCCCACGAGGCTTTCCACGAGGCTTTCCCACTCCCACCACCGTTGTGTGAGTCGATCCTCAGCTTGAAAGTCGAGGCAGTGCAGGGAAAACAGGTTTCCCTGGAATGGACTGAGACATCTGGGAACTCTGGGAATGTGCACGACCCTGGAGTTCCTCTCGCCTTTCCTGTGGGAGCGCCTCCTCTTGAGATGCGACGGGAATGCCGGGAATTCTTTCCCGACCACGCAGGGTAAGGATTCCTCCTCTCGAGCTAGGAGGCGGAAACAGGGCTCCTCTGGATGGGCGGGACTCTCGTGCTTCCTCTCGAGTGGAGACGGGTATGTCGGGGAACTTCTTGAGTTGCAGCAAGGGTGTGAAGGACCCTTTGGAAGTTCCAGAGGTTAAGTGTGATTAGCCTCGAGACGCCTCAGCGAAATGGCCTCATCTCGCCTGGAGGGGAGAACCTCCTGGATTTTCTCGAGTTGCGGCAGGTGCTCTCGACTTACGACGGGGACCTCAGGGACCCGCTCTGGTGGCCTCAGGAAAGGCCAGTCCCCATGCGAGTTGCTCGGGGCCTTTCGGGATTCCTCTCCGTCGATGCCGGGGCCTAAGACCTTGTGTGGAGTGGATGCCGGAAACCTGAGATTCCTCTCCAGTGCTGACATGGATCTTGGGGTACTTCTGGAGTCTCCTCAGGGAGTCAGTCCTCGTCTCGAGTGGGGGCATGCACGTGCGCTTTTCCTCCGAGCTGTAGCAGCTGTGTCACTCTTCCCTTCCCGTGGATCAAGGGATCAGGGGCTTTCCCTCGAGGCGAGGCTTTCCCACGAGGCTTTCCCACAGGGCTGTCCCACGTGCCACCGTTGTGTGAGTCGATCCTCGCTTGAAAGTCGAGGCAGTGCAGGGA
>NW_017201453.1:0-6687 GCF_001704415.2 Capra hircus | reverse complement strand
CTCTAGGGATTCCTCACCCATCGATGCCGTTGCCTAAGACCTTGTGTGGAGTCGGGGCCAGACCCTGAGGATGCCCTCTCCAGTGCTGACATGAGTCTTTCCATACTTTTCTGGAGTCTTGCCACGGGATTCAGTCCTCATCTCATGTGGGGGCATGCACCTGCCAATTCCTCACGAGCTGTAGCAGCAGTGTCACGCTTTCTGACGTGTGGATCAAGGGATCTGTCGCTTTCATTGAGGCTTTCACACGAGGCTTCCAACAGGGCTGCCCACGTGCCACGGTGGTGTGAGTCGATCCTCGGCGTGAAATTCGAGGCAGTGCAGGGAAAACAGGTTCTTCTGGAATGGACTTAGACATCTGGGGGACTCTTGGAATGCTGGCAAGACCCTGGAGTCCCTCTCGCCTTTCCTGTGGAGATCTCCTCCTCTTGAGATGCGACGGGAACACGCGGGAATTCTTTCCCACCCACGCAGGGAAAGAATCCCTCCTCTTAAGCTAGGAGGCGGAAACGGGGCTCCTCTGGATGTGGGCGCGGACTGTTGTGCTTCCTCTCGAGTGGAGACGGGTATGTCGGGGAACTTCTTGAGTTGTAGCAAGGGTGTGAAGGACCCTTTGGAAGTTCCAGAGGTTAGGTGTGATTAGCCTCGAGACGCCTCAGCGGAAATGGGCCTCATCTCGCCTGGAGGGCAGAACCTCCTGGATTTTCTCCAGTTACAGCAGGTGCTCTCGACATACGACGGGGACCTCAGGGACCGGGGTGTGGTGGCCTCAGGAAAGGCCAGTCCCCATACAAGTTGCTCGGTGGCCTCTCGGGATTCCTCTCCCGTCGATACCGGGGCCTAAGACCTTGTGTGTAGTCGGTGCCGGAACCTGAGGATTCCTCTCCAGGGATGACATGGATCTTGGGGAATTTCTGGAGTCTCCCCAGGGGGAGTCAGTCCTCGTCTTGAGTGGGGGCATGCAGGTGCGCTTTCCTCCCAAGCTGTAGCAGCAGTGTCACGCTTCCCTTCGCGTGGATCAAGGGATCTGTGCTTTCCCTCGAGCTTTCCCACGAGGCTTACCCACAGGGCTGTCTCACGTGCCACCGTGGTGTGAGTCGATCCTCGGCTTGAAAGTCGAGGCAGTGCAGGGAAAACAGTTTCCCTAGAATGGACTGAGACATCTGGGTGGACTCTGCTAATTGTGGCACGACCCTGGAGTCCTCTCGCCTTTCCTGTGGAGAGCACCTCCTCTTGAGATGCGACGGAACGCGGGAAAATTCTTTCCCGACCACGTAGGGAAAAGGATCCCTCTCTCGAACTAGGAGCGGAAACGGGGCTCCTCTGGATGTGGGCGGGACTCTCGTGCTTCCTCCGAGAGGAGACGGGTATGTCGGAGAACTTCTTGAGTTGCAACAAGGGTGTGGAAGGACCCTTTGGAAGTTCCAGAGGTAGGTGTGATTAGCCTCGAGATGCCTCAGCGGAAATGGGCCTCATCTCGCCTGGAGGGGAGAACCTCCTGGATTTTCTCAAGTTGCGGCAGGTGCTCTCGACTTATGACGGGGACCTCAGGACCCGCTCTGGTGGCCTCAGGAAAGGCCAGTCCCCATACGAGTTTCTCGGGTGCCTCTCGGAATTCCTCTCCCGACGATACCGGGGCCTAAGATCTTGTTTTGGAGTGGATGCTGGAACCTGAGGATTCCTCTCCAGTGCTGACATGGATCTTGGGGTTCTTCTGGAGTCTCCCCAGGGGAGTCAGTCCTCGTCTCGAGTGGGGGCATGCACGTGCGCTTTCCTCCCGAGCTGTAGCAGCAGTGTCACGCTTCCCTTCGGTGGATCAAGGGATCTGTGGCTTTCCCTCGAGGCTTTCCCACGAGGCTTTCCCACAGGGCTGTCCCACGTGCCACCGTGATGTGAGTCGATCCTCGGCTTGAAAGGCGAGGCAGTGCAGGGAAAACAGGTTTCCCTGGAATGGACTGAGACATCTGGGGTACTCAGGGAATGGTGGCACGACTCTGGAGTTCCTCTCGCCTTTAGTGAGATGAGCACCTCCTCTTGAGATGCGTCGGGAACGCCGGGAATTCTTTCCTGACCACGCAGGGAAAGGATCCCTCCTCTCGAGAGAGCAGGCGGAAACGGGGTCTCCTCTGGATGTGGCTGAATCTCGTGCTTCCTCTCGAGTGTCAACGGGTATGTCAGGGAACTTCTTGAGTTGCAGCAATGGTGTGAAGGACCCTTTGGAATTTCCAGAGGTTAGGTGTAATTAGCCTCGAGACGCCTCAGTGGAAATGGGACTCATCTCGCCTGGAGGGGAGAAACCTCCTCTATTTTCTCGAGTTGAGGCCAATGCTCTCTACTTACGACGGGGGACCTAACGGACCCGCTCTGGTGGCCTCAGGAAAGGCCAGTCCCCATGCGACTTGCTCGGGGGCCTCTTGGGATTCCTCTCCCGACGATGCCGGGGCCTAAGACCTTGTGTGGAGTCGGTGCCGGAACCTGAAGATTCCTCTCCAGTGCCGACATGGATCTTGGGGTACTTCTGGAGTCTCCCCAGGGGAGTCAGTCCTCGTCTCGTGTGGGGGGGGCATGCGTTTTCCTCCCGAGCTGTAGCAGCAGTGTCACGCTTCCCTTCGCGTGGATCAAGGGAACTGTGGCTTTTCGCTCAAGCCTTTCCCACAAGACTTTCCCACAAGACTTTCCCTCGAGGCTTTCCCACGAGGCTTTCCCACAGGGCTGTCCACGTGCCACCGTGGTGTGAGTCGATCCTCGGCTTGAAAGGCGAGGCAGTGCAGGGAAAACAGGTTTCCCTGGAATGGACTGAGACATCTGGGGGACTCTGTTAATGATGGCACGACCCTGGAGTTCCTCTCGCGTTTCCTGTGGAGAGCGCCTCCTCTTGAGATGAGACCGGAACGCCGAGAATTCTTTCTCGACCACGCAGGGAAAGATCCCTCCTCTCGAGCTAGGAGGCGGAAACGGGGCTCCTCTGGATGTGGGCGGGACTCTCGTGCTTCCTCTCGAGTGGAGACGGGTATGTCGGGGAACTTCTTGAGTTGCAGCAAGGGTGTGAAGGACCCTTCGGAAGTTCCAGAGGTTAGGTGTGATTAGCCTCGAGACGTCTCAGCGGAAATGGGCATCATCTCGCCTGGAGGGGAGAACCTCCTGGATTTTCTCGGGTTGCGGCAGGTGCTCTCGATTTACGATGGGGACCTCATTGACCCTCTCTGGTGGCCTCAGGAAAGGCCAGTCCCATGCGAGTTTCTCCGGGGCCTCTCGGGATTCCTCTCCAATCGATGCCGGGGCCTAATACCTTGTGTGGAGTCGGTGCCGGAACCTGAGGATTCCTCTCCAGTGCTGACATGGATCTTGGGGTACTTCCGAGTCTCCCCAGGGGTCAGTCCTCGTCTCAAGTGGTGGCATGCACGTGCGCTTTCCTCCCGAGCTGTAGCAGCAGTGTCACCCTTCCCTTCGCATGGATCAAGTTATCTGTGGCTTTCGCTCGAGCTTTCCCTCTGAGCTTTCCCACGAGGCTTTCCCACGAGGCTTTCCCACAGGGCTGTCCCACGTGCCACCGTGGTGTGAGTGGATCCTCAGCTTGAAAGTCGAGGCAGTGCAGGAAAAACAGGTTACCCTGTAATGGACTGAGACATCTGGGGGACTCTGGGAATGGTGGCACGACCCTGGAGTTCCTCTCGCCTTTCCTGAGGAGCGCGCCTCCTCTTGAGATGAGATGGGAACGCCGGGAATTCTTTGCCGACCACGCAGGGAAAGGATCCCTCTCTCGAGCTAGGAGGCGGAAACGGGGCTCCTCTGGATGTGGGCGAGACTCTCGTGCTTCATCTCGAGTGGAGACGGGAATGTCGGGGAACTTCTTGAGTTGCAGCAAGGTGTGAAGGACCCTTGGAAGTTCAAGAGGTTAGGTGTGATTACTCTCGAGACGCCTCAGCGGAAATGGGCCTCATCTCGCTTGGAGGGGGAGAACCTCCTGGATTTTCTCGAGTTGCGGCAGGTGCTCTCGACTTACGTCGGGGACCTCAGGGACCCCTCTGGTGTCCTCAGGAAAGGCCTCTCCACATGCGAGTTTCTCGGGGCCTCTTGGAATTCCTCTCCGTCGATGCCAGGGCCTAAGACCTTGTGTGGAGACGGTGCCGGAACCTGAGGATTCCTCTCCAGTGCTGACATGAATCTTGGGGTACTTCTGGAGTCTCCCCAGGGGAGTCAGACATCGACTCGAGTGAGGGCAGGCACGTGCGCTTTCCTCCCGAGCTCTAGCAGCAGTGATACGCTTCTCTTCGCGTGGATCGAGGGATCAGTGGCTTTCCCTTTGAGGCTTTCCCACGAGCCTTTCCCACAGGGCTGTCCCACGTGCCACCGTGGTGTGAGTCGATCCTCGGCTTGAAAGTCGAGGCATTGCAGGGAAAACAGTTTTCCCTGGAATGGACAGAGACATCTGGGTGACTCTGGGAATGGTGGCACGAACCTGGATTTCCTCTCGCCTTTCCTGTGGAGAGCGCCTCCTCTTGAGATGCGATGGGAACGCCGGGAATTCTTTCCCGACCACGCAGGAAAGGATCCCTCCTCTCGAACTAGGAGGCGGAATCGGTGCTCCTCTGTATGTGGGGGGGACTCTCGTGCTTCCTCTCCTCTGGAGACGGGTATGTCGAGGAGTTTCTTGAGTTGCAGCAAGGGTGTGAAGGAACTTTTGGAAGTTCCACATGTTAGGTGTGATTAGCCTGGATATGGCTCAGCGGAAATGGGCCTCATCTCGCCTGGAGGGAAGAACCACCTGGATTTTCTCCAGTTGAGGCAGGTGCTCACAACTTACGACCGGGACCTCAGGGACCTGCTCTGGTGGCCTCAGGAAAGACCAGTCCCCATGCGAATTGCTCGGGGGTCCTCTCGGGATTCCTCTCCCGTCGATGCCGAGGCCTAAGACCTTGTGTGGAGATGGTGCCAGAACCTGAGGATTCCTCTCCAGTGCTGACATGGATCTTGGGGTACTTCTGGAGTCTCCCCAGGGAGTGAGTCCTTGTCTCGAGTGGGGGGCATGCACGTGCGCTTTCCTCCCGAGATGTAGCAGCAGTGTCACGCTTCCCTTCCCGTGGATCAAGGGATCTGTGGCTTTCCCTCGAGGCTTTCCCAAGAGGATTTCCCACGAGGCTTTCCGACAGGGCTATCCCACGTGCCACCGTGGTGTGAGTCGATCCTCGCCGTGAAATTCGAGGCAGTGCAGGAAAAACAGTTTACTCTGGAATGGACTGAGACATCTGGGCGACTCTGTGAATGGTGGCACGACCCTGGAGTTCCTCTCGCCTTTCCTGTGGAGAGCGCTTCCCCTTGAAATGCGAGCGGAATGGCGGTATTATTTCCTGACCAAGCAGGGAAAGGATCCCTCATGTCGAGCTTCGATACCAAAACGGCGTCTCCTCTGGATGTGGGCGGGACCCTCGTGCTTCCTCTCGAGTGGAGACGGGTATGTCGGGGAACTTCTTGAGTTGCAGCAAGGACCCTTTTGAATTTCCAGAGTTTAGGTGTGATGAGCCTCCAGATGCCTCCGAGGAAATGGGCCTCATCTCGCCTGGAGGGGAGAACCTCCTGGATTTTCTAGAGTTGGGCAGGGTCTCTCGAGTTACGACAGGGACCTCAGGGACCCGCTCTGGTGGCCTCAGGAAAGGCCAGTGCCCATGGGAGTTGCAAGAGAGCCTTTCGGGATTCCTCTCCCGTCAATGCCGGGGCCTAAGACCTTGTGTGGAGTCGATGCCGGAACCTGAGGATTCCTCTCCAGTGCTGACATGGATCTTGGGGTACTTCTGGAGTCTCCCCAGGGGAGTCAGACCTCGACTCGAGTGGGGCAGGAACGTGCGCTTTCCTCCCGAGCTCCTGCAGGAGTGTTACGCTTCCCTTCACGTGGATCAAGGGAGCAGTGGCTTTCCCTCGATGCTTTCCCACGAGGCTTTCCCACAGGGCTGTCCCACGTGCCACCGTGGTGAGAGTCGATCCTCGGCTTGAAAGTCGAGGCAGTGCAGGGAAAACAGTTTTCCCTGGAATGGACTGAGACATCTGGGGGACTGTGGGAATGGTGGCACGACGCTGGAGTTCCTCTCGCCTTTCCTGAGGAGAGCGCCCTCCTCTTGAGATGCGACGGGAACGCCGGGAATTCTTTCCCAACCACGCAGCGAAAGCATCCCACCTCTCGAGCTATGAGGCGGAAACGGGGCTCATCTGGATGTGGGCAGGACTCCTGTGCTTCCTCTCGAGTGGAGACGGGTATGTCGGGAACTTCTTGAGTTGCAGCGAGGGTGTGAACGACGCTTTGGAAGTTCCAGATGTTAGGTGTGATTTAGCCCCAAGACGCCTCAGCAGAGTCAGGTGCTCACAACTTACGACCGGGACCTCAGGGACCTGCTCTGGTGACCTCAGGAAAGACCAGTCCCCATGCGAATTGCTCGGGGCCTCTCAGGATTCCTCTCCCGTCGATGCCAGGGCCTAAGACATTGTGTGGAGATGGTGCCGGAACTCAGGATTCCTCTCCAGTGCTGACAAGGATCTTGAGGGACTTCTGGAGTCTCCCCAGGGAAGTCAGTCCTCGTCTCCAGTGGTGGCATGCACGTGCGCTTTCCTCCGGAGCTGTAGCAGCAGTGTCACGCTTCCTTGGTGTGGATCAAGGGATCTGTGGCTTTCCCTCGAGGATTTTCCCACGAGGTTTTC
>NW_017201452.1:0-6687 GCF_001704415.2 Capra hircus | reverse complement strand
ATCTCGCTGGACGGGAGAACCTCCTGGATTCTCTCGAGTTGGATTCTCTCGAGTTTCGGCAGGTGCTTTCGAGTTATGACGGGGACCTCAGGGACCCGGTCTGGTGGCCTCAGGAAAGTCCAGTCCCCATGCGAGTTGCTCGGGGGTGTCTCCGGATATTCTCCCATCGATGACGGGGCACAAGACCATGTGTGGTGTCGGTGCCGGAACCTGAGGATTCCTCTCCAGTGCTGACATGGATCTTGGGGTACTTCTGGAGTCTCCCCAGGGGAGTCAGTCCTCGTCTCGAGTGGGGGCATGCACGTGCGCTTTCCTCCCGAGCTGTAGAAGCAGTGTCAAGCTTCCCTTCGCGTGGATCAAGGGATCTGTGGCTTTCCCTCGAGGCTTTCCCACTAGGCTATCCCGCGAGGCTTTTCCACAGGGCTGTCCCACTTGCCTCCGTGGTGTGAGTCGATCCTCAGCTTGAATGTCGAGGCAGTGCAGGGAAAACAGGTTTCCCTGGATTGGACTGAGACATCTGGGGGACTCTGGGAATGGTGGCACGACCCTGGAGTTCCTCTCGCCTTTCCTGAGGAGCGCGCCTCCTCTTGAGATGAGATGGGAACGCCGGGAATTCTTTGCCGACCACGCAGGGAAAGGATCCCTCCTCTCGAGCTAGGAGGCGGAAACGGGGCTCCTCTGGATGTGGGCGAGACTCTCGTGCTTCATCTCGAGTGGAGACGGGAATGTCGGGGAACTTCTTGAGTTGCAGCAAGGGTGTGAAGGACCCTTTGGAAGTTCAAGAGGTTAGGTGTGATTACTCTCGAGACGCCTCAGCGGAAATGGGCCTCATCTCGCTTGGAGGGGAGAACCTCCTGGATTTTCTCGAGTGACGGCAGGTGCTCTCGACTAACGACGGGGACCTCAGGGACCCGCTCTGGTGGCCTCAGGAAAGGCCAGTCCCCATGCAAGTTGCTCGGGGGCCACTCGGGATTCCTCTCCCGTCGATGCCGGGGCCTAAGACCTTGTGTGGAGTCGGTGCCGGAACCTGAGGATTCCTCTCCAGTGCTGACATGGATCTTGGGGTACTTCTGGAGTCTCCCCAGGGGAGTCAGTCCTCGTCTCGAGTGGGGCATGCACGTGCTCGTTCCTCCCGAGCTGTAGCAGCAGTGGTGCACGCTTCCCTTCGCGTGGATCAAAGGATTTGTGGATTTCCCTCGAGGCTTTCCCACGAGGCTTTCCCACGAGGCTTTCCCACAGGGCTGTCCCACGTGCCACCGTGGTGTGAGTCGATCCTCGGCTTGAAAGTCGAGGCAGTGCAGGGAATACAGGTATCCCTGGAATGGACTGAGACATCTGGGGTCTCTGGGAATGGTGACACGACCCTGGAGTTCCTCTCGCCTTTCTTGTGGAGAGCGCATCCACTTGGCATGCGACGGGGAACGCCGGGAATTCTTTCCCGACCACTCAGGGAAAGGATCACTTCTCTCGAGCTAGCAGGGGGAAACGGGGCTCCTCTGGATGTGGGCGGGACTCTAGTGCTTCCTCTCGAGTGGAGACGGGTATGTCGGGGAACTTCTTGAGTTGCAGCAAGGGTGTGAAGGACCCTTTGGACCTTCCAGAGGTTAAGTGCGAATAGCCTCGAGACGCCTCAGCGGAAATGGGCCTCATCTCGCCTGGAGGGGAGAACCTCCTGGATTTTCTCGATTTGCTGCAGGTGCTCTTGACTTACGACGGGACCTCAGGGACCCGCTCTGCTGGCCTCAGGAAAGGCCAGTCCCCATGCGAGTTGCTCCGGGCGCCTCTCGGGATTCCTCTCCAGTCGATGCTGGGGCCTGAGACCTTGTCTGGATACAGTTCCGGAACCTGAGGATTCCTCTCCAGTGCTGACATGGATCTTAGGGTACTTCTGGAATCTCCCCAGGGGAGTCAGTCCTCGTCTCGAGTCGGGGGCATGCACGTGCGCTTTCCTCCCGAGCTGTAGCAGCAGTGTCACGCTTCCCTTCGCGGGGAACAAGGGATCTGTGGCATTCCCTCGAGGCTTTCCCACGAGGCTTTCCCACGAGGCTTTCCTGCAGGGCTGTCCCACGTGCCACCGTTGTGTGAGTCGATCCTCGGCTTTAAGTCGAGGCAGTCCAGGGAAACAGGTTTCCCTGGAAATGGACTGAGACATCTGGGGACTCTGGGAGTGGTGGCATGACCTGGAGTTCCTCTGGCCTTTCCTGTGGAGAGCGCCTCCTCTTGAGATGCGACGGGAACGCCGGGAATTCTTTCCCGACCACGCAGGGAAAGGATCCCTCCTCTCGAGCTAGGAAGCGGAAAAGGGGCTCCTAAGGATGAGGGCGGGACTCTCGAGCTTCCTCTCGAGTGGAGACGGGTATGTCGGGGAACTTCTTGAGTTGCAGCAAGGGTGTGAAGGACCCTTTGAAAGTTCCAGAGATTAGGTGTGATAAGCCTCGAGACTCCTCAGCGGAAATGGGCCTCATCTCGCTTGGAGGGGATAACCTCCTGGATTTTCTCGAGTTGCCGCAGGTGCTCTCGGCTTACGACGGGGACCTCAGGGACCCGCCTCTAGTGCCCTCAGGAAAGGCCCGTCCCCATGCGAGTTGCTCGTGCGCCTCTAGCGATTCCTCTCCCGTCTATGCCGGGGCCTGAGACCTTGTGTGGAGTCGGTGCCGGAACCTGAGGATTCCTCTCCAGTTCTGACATGGATCTTGGGGTACTTCTGGAGTCTCCCAGGGGAGTCAGTCCTCGTCGCGAGTGTGGCGTGCCCGTGCGCTTTCCTCCCGAGCTATAGCAGCAGTGTCACGCTTCCCTTTGCGTGGATCCAGGGATCTGTGGCTTTCTCTGTAGGCTTTCCCAAAAGGCTTTCCCACTAGGCTTTTCACAGGGCTGTCCCACGTGCCACCGAGGTCTGAGTCGATCCTCGGCTTGAAAGTCGAGGCATTGCGGGGAAAAGAGGTTTCCCTGGAATCGACTGAGACATCTGGGGCTCTGGGAATGGTGGCACGACCCTGAGTTCCTCTCGCCTTTCCTGTGGAGAGCGCCTCTTCTTGAGATGCGACTGGGAACCGCCGGAAATTCTTTCCCGAGCACGCAGGGAAAGGATCCCTCCTCTCGAGCTATGAGGCTGAAACGGGGCTCTTCTGGTTGTGGGCGGGACTCTCGTGCTTCCTTTCGAGTGGAAACGGGTATGTCGGGGAACTTCTTGAGTTGCAGCAAGGGTGTGAAGGGCCCTTTGGAAGTTCCAGAGGTTAGGTGTGATTAACCTCGAGATGCCTCAGCGCAAATGGATCTCATCTCGCCTGGAGGGAGAACCTCCTGGATTTTCTCGAGTTGCGCCAGGTGCTCTCAACTTACGACGGGGACCTCAGGGACCCGCTTTGGTGTCCTCAGGAAAGGCCAGTCACCATGCGAGTTGCTCGGAAGCCTCTCGTGATGTCTCTCCCTCTCCAGTGCTGTCTTGGATCTTGACTGGCCTTTCCTGAGGCCACCAGAGCGGGTCCCTGCGGTCCCCGTCGTAAGTCGAGAGCACCTGCCGCAACTCGAGAAAATCAAGGATGTTCTCCCCTCCAGGCAAAATGAAGCCTATTTCCTGCTGACACATCTCAAGGCTAAGCACACTTAAACTCTGGAACTTCCAAAGGGTCCTTCACACCCTTGCTGCAAATCAAGAAGTTCCCCGACATACCCATCTCCACTCAAGAGGAAGCACGATAGTTCCGCCCACATCCAGAGGAGCCCCGTTTCCGCCTCATAGCTCGAGAGGAGGGATCCTTTCCCTGGGAGGTCGGGAAAGAATTCCCGGCGTTCCCGTCCCATCTCAAGAGGAGGCGCTCTTCACAGGAAAGGCGAGAGGAACTCCAGGGACATGCCACCATTCTCCGAGTCCCCCAGATGTCTCAGTCCATTCCAGGGAAACCTGTTTCCCCGCTCTGACTCGACTTTCAAGCCGAGGATCGACTCACACCACTGTGGCACGTGGGACAGCCCTGTGGCAAAGCCTCGTGGGAAAGCCTCGTGGGAAAGCCTCGAGGGAAAGCCGCAGATCCCTTGATCCACGCGAAGGGAAGCGCCGACACTGCTGCTACAGCTGGGGAGGAAAGCGCACGTGCATGCCCTCAACCGAGACGAGGACTGACTCCCCTGGGGAGACTCCAGCAGTACACCAAGATCCATGTCAGCACTGGAGAGGAATCCTCAGGTTACAGCACCGACTCTACGTAAGGTCTGAGGCCCCGGCATCGACGGGAGAGGAATCCGGAGAGTGCCCCGAGCAACTCGCATGGGGACTGGAATTTCCTGAGGCCACCAGAGCGGGTCCCTGAGGTCCCCATCGTAAGTCGAGAGCACCTGCAGCAACTCTAGAATATCCAGGAGTTTCTCCCCTCCAGGCGAGATGAGGCCCATTTCCATTGAGGCATCTCGGGGCTAATCACACCTAACCTCTAGAACTGCCAAAGGGTCCTTCTCACCCTTGCTGCAACTCAAGAAGTTCCCCAACCTGCCCGTCTCCACTCGAGAGGAAGCACGAGAGTCTCTCCCACATGAGGAGGACCCCCGTTTCCACCTCATAGCTGGAAAGAAGGGATGCTTTCCCTGCGTGGTCGGGAAAGAATTTCCCGGCATTCCCGTCGCATCTCAAGAGTAGGCGCCTCTCCACAGAAAAGGCGAGAGGAACTCCAGGGTCGTGCCACCATTCCCAGATTCCCTCAGATGTCTCAGTCCCATTCCAGGGAAACTTGTTTTCCCTGCACTGCCTCGACTTTCAAGCCGAGGATCAACTCACACCACGGTGGCACGTGGGACAGCCCTGTGGGAAAGCCCTCGTGGAAAAGCCTCGAGGGAAAGCCTTCAGGGAAAGCCACTGATACCATGATCCAATCGCCAAGAAGTGTGACACTGCTGCTACAGCCTCGGGAGGAAAAGCGCACGTGCATGCCCCCACTCGAGACGAGGACTGACTCCCCTGGGGAGACTTCAGAAGTACCCCAAGATCCATGTCAGCACTGTTAGGAAACCTCAGGTTCCCGCCACCGACTCCACACAAAGTCTTAGCCCCCGGCATCGACGGGAGAGGAATCCCGAGAGGCCCCCGAGCAACTTGCATGGGGACTGTCCTTTCCTGAGTCCACCAGAGCGGGTCCCTGAGGTCCCTGTCGTAAGTCGAGAGCACCTGCCGCAACTCGAGAAAATTCAGGAGGTTCTCCCCTCCAGGCGAGATGAGGCCCATTTCCACTGAGGCATCTCGACGCTAATCACACCTAACCTCTGGAACTTGCAAAGCGTCCTTCACACCCTTCCTGCAACTCAAGAAGTTCCCCCACATACCCGTCGACACTCGAGAGGAAGTACGAGAGTCCCGCCCACATCCAGAGGAGCCCCGTTTCCGCCTCCTAGCTCGAGAGGAGGGATCCTTTCCCTGCTTGGTGGGGAAAGAATTTCCGGCGTTCCCGTTGCATCTCAAGAGGTGGTGCTCTCCACAGGAAAGGCGAGAGGAAGTCCAGGGTCGTGACACCATTCCCAGAGTCCCCCAGATGTCTCAGTCCATTCCAGGGAAACCTGTTTTCCCTGCACTGCCTCGACTTTCAAGCCCAGGGTCGACTTTCACCACGGTGGCACGTGGGACAGCCCTGTGGGAAAGCCTCGTGGGAAAGTCTCGGGAAAGCCACAGATCCCTTGATCCACGCGAAGGGAAGCGTGACACTGCTGCTACAGCTCGGGAGGAAAGCACACGTGCATGCCCCCACTCGAGACGAGGACTGACTCCCCTGGGAGACTCCAGAAGTACCCCAAGATCCATGTCAGCACTGGAGAGGAATCCTCTGGTTCTGGCACCGACTCCAAACAAGGTCTTAGGCCCAGGCATCGACGGGAGAGGAAACCTGAGAGGCCACCGTGCAACTCGCATGGGACTGGCATTTCCTCAGGCCAACAGAGCGGTTCCCTGAGGTCCCCGTCATAGGTCGAGAGCACCTGCCGCAACTTGAGAAAATCCAGGTGGTTGTCCCTTCCAGGAGAGATGGGCCCCATTTCCGCTGGGGCGTCTCGAGGCTAATCACACCTAAGCTCTGGAATTTCCAAAGGGTCCTTCACACCCTTGCTGCAACTCAAGAAGTTCCACGACATACCCGTCTCCACTCGAGAGGAGGCACGAGAGTCCCGCCCACATCCAGAGGAGCCCCGTTTCTGACTCATAGCTCGAGAGAGGGATCCTTTCCCAGCGTGATAGCGAAAAGAATTCTCGCGGAGTCACTCTCCCACAGGAAAGGCGAGAGGAACTCCCTGTCATGCCACCATTCCCAGAGTCCCCCAGATGTCTCAGTCAATTCCAGGAAATCCTGTTTTCCCTGCACTGCCTCGACTTCCAAGCTGGGGATCAACTCACACCATGGTGGTACGTGGGACAGCCCTGTGGGAAAAGCTCGTGAGAAAAGCCTCGAGGGAAAGCCACAGATCCCTTGATTCACGCGCAGGGAAGCGTGACACTGCTGCTACAGCTCGGGAGGAAAGCGCACGTGCATGCCCGCCCCTCGAGACGAGGACTGACTTCCCTCGGGAGACTCCAGTAGTACCCCAATCCATGTCAGCACTGGAGAGGAATCCTCAGGTTCCGGCCGACTCCGTACAAGGGTCTCAGACCCCGGCATCAAACGGGAGAGGAATCCAAAGAGGCCATCGAACAACTCGCATGGAGCCTGGCCTTTC
>NW_017201451.1:0-6688 GCF_001704415.2 Capra hircus | reverse complement strand
CATCAGAGGAGCCCATTTCCGCTCCTAGCTCGAGAGGTGGGATCCTTTTCCGCGCGAAAGAATTCCCGGCGTTCCCGTCGCATCTCAAGAGGAGGCGCTCTCCACAGGAAAGGCGAGAGGAACTCCAGGGTCGTGCCACATTCCCAGAGTCCCCAGATGTCTCAGTCCATTCCAGGGAAACTGTTTTCCCTGCACTGCCTCGACTTTCAAGCCGAGGATCGACTCACACCACGGTGGCACGTGGGACAGCCCTGTGGGAAAGCCTCGTGGGAAAGCCTCGGGGAAAAGCCAGATCCTTGATCCACGCAAAGGGAAGCGGACACTGCTGCTACAGCTCGGGAGGAAAACAACGTGCATGCCCCACTCGAGACGAGGACTGACTCCCTGGGGAGACTCCAGAAGTACCCCAAGATCCATGTCAGCACTGGAGAGGAATCCTCAGGTTCCGGCACTGACTCCACACAGGTCTTAGGCCCCGCATCGACGGGAGAGGAATCCCGAGAGGCCCCGAGCAACTCGCATGGGGACTGGCCTTTCCTGAGGCCACCAGAGCGGGTCCTGAGGTCCCCATCGTAAGTCGAGAGACCTGCCCAACTCGAGAAAATCCAGGAGGTTCTCCCCTCCAGGCGAGATGAGGCCCATTTCCGCTGAGGCGTCTCGAGGCTAATCACACCTAACCTCTGGAACTTCAAAAGGGTACTTGCTGCAACTCAAGAAGTTCCCCGACATACCCGTCTCCACTCGAGAGGAAGCAGGAGAGTCCGCCCACATCCAGAGGAACCCCGTTTCCGCCTTAGCTCGAGATGAGGGATCCTTCCTGCTTGTCAGGAAAGATTTTCGGCGTTCCGTGGCATCTCAAGAGGAGGGCTCTCAACAGGAAACGGCGAGAGGAACTCCAGGGTCGTGCCACCATTCCAAGAGTCCCCAGATGTCTCAGTCCATTTCAAGGGAACCTGTTTTTCCCTGCACTGCTCGACTTTCACCGAGGATCGACTCACACCATGGTGGCACGTGGGACAGCCTGTGGGAAAGCCTCGTGGGAAAGCCTCGACGGAAAGCCACAGATGCCGTGATCCCGCGACCGGAAGCGTGACACATCTGCTACACTGTCCCTGAGGTCACGGTCGTATGTCGAGAGCACTGCCGCAACTCGAGAAAATCCAGGAGGTTCTCTGCTCCAGTCGAGATGAGGCCCATTTTCTCTGCGGCGTCTCGAGAGTAATCACACCTAAACTCTGGAACTTCCAAGGGTCTACACCCCTTGCTAACTCAAGAAGTTCCCCGACATACCCGTCTCCACTCCAGAGGAAGCACGAGGTCCGGCCACCTCCAGAGGAGCTCCGTTTCGGCCGCCAAGCTCGAGATGAGGGATCCTTTCCTGCTTCCTCGGGAAAAGAATTCCGCGTTTCCGACGCATCTCAAGAGGAGGCGCTCTGCACAGGAAAGGCGAGAGGAACTCCAGGGTCGTGCCACCATTCCAAGACTCCCCAGATGTCTCAGTCCATTCCACAGGAACCTGTTTTCCTTGCACTGCTCGGCTTTGATGCCGAGGATCGACTCACACCACCGTGACGTGGGACAGCCCTGTGGGAAAGCCTCGTGGGGGACTCGAGGGAAAGCCACAGATCCTTTGGTCCACGCAAGGGGAAGCGTGACACTGCTGCTACAGCATGGGAGAAAAGGGCACGCTCATGCCCCACTCGAGACGAGGCTGACTCCTTGTGGAGACTCCAGAAGTACCCAAATCCATGTCAGCACTGGAGAGGAATCCTCAGCTTCCGGCCCGACTCCACACAAGGTCTTAGGCCCGGCATCGACGGAGAGGAATCACGAGAGGCCCCTAGCAACACGCATGATGACTGGCCTTCCTGCGGCGCCAGAGCGGTCCCTGAAGTCCCCGTCGTAACTCGAGAGCACTTGCTGAAACTCGGGAATATCCAGGAGCCTCTCCATTCCAGGCGACATGAGGCCATTTCCGCTGAGGCATCTCGAGACTAACCACACCTAACCTCTGGAACTTCCAAAGGGTCCTTCACACCCTTGCTGCAACTCAAGAAGTTCCCCGACATACCCGTTCCTCTTCACGTTCGCCATAATGGTGGTGTCATCTGCATATCTAAGTTGATTGATATTTCTACCGGCAATCTTGATTCCAGCTTATGTATCTTCCATCCCAGCATTTTTCATGATGTACTCTGCATAGAAGTTAAATAAACAGGGTGACAATATACAGCCTTGACATACTCCTTTTCCTTTTTGGAACCAGTCTGTTGTTCCATGTCCTGCTCTAACTGTTGCTTCCTGACCTTCATCCAGATTTCTCAAGAGGCAGGTTAGGTGGTCTGGTATTCCCATCTCTTTCAGAATTGTGGCTAAAACAACAGTATAAGGGACCTTTCCGATGTCAGGCCAAGGAATTGTGTTTCCAGTCATTGAGCCACACCTGATCACTGAGCACAAATTCATGAATCTGTTCCTCAAGGGGGAATGATATTCTTTTTTATACAAACTTAGTTACCTGATTTATTACCTTACCTAATTGTTCCATCTGCTGTGAAATCCCACCCCTTACTTGTGGCAAATCTGCTAACACCTGCCTCACTGTGGGAGGGGGTCTCCCATAGAAAATTTCATAAGGACAACAACTGTGGGAACGTGCGGTTACCCGTAATATGAGTAAGTCTGCCGGAAGCAAGCCCATCCATGTACAGTCAGTCTCTATGATCCATTTTGAAAGTGTCTCTTCAAGAGTTTGGTTGTTTCTTTCCACCATTCCAGAACACTGGGGCCTATATGCTGTATGTAATTTCCACTGATATTTAGAGCTTCACATACCTGTTAATTAACGCGGCTACAAAGACAGGGCCATTGTCGGATTCTATACTGGTTGGAAACCCAAGTCTGGGAATTATTTCTCAAATCAGCGAGCTACTTCATTTTCTTTTTCAGATCAGGTAGGGAAGGCCTCTGCCCAACCGGAGAAGGTACCTACTATTCTAGTAAGTCATGATAACAGGTGACTGCCTTTGCTTCCCCGAAGGACACTCGCTTTCCCTGCATCCTGAGAACTCCACGTCTCAGCCAGTTGGAAAAGCGCTTCTTGGAGGTCATTATTCAGGGGCAATTTCCCCTGGAGCCCGGGGCCATAGGGAGCGGCTCCACACTCCCAGGGAAAGGCAGAGCCACAGCCACACATCTGTCCCATCCCTTTGCTCTGTAGGAGAGCTCTAGTGAGCCTAGGTCTGTCAGGAAAATTCTTGGCTCCTATGGGGACACATTCTATGTGTGAAACTGCATCCAGGACCTAGGGGCACAGGGCGCCTGTTTCTCTCGGGGGGCGGAGGGGTGGGGGGCCTGAAGCAGTGCGGCCCAGCAACAGCTTCCACATCCATCCAATTGCTCTTTTCTTACCTCTGATAGAACTAGCTTTGTTCCAGCCTTTGGCAATTTGGAGGCAAGCGGGCCCACTTCCTCCCAAAGGAGGCATGGGACCTACTTTTGAGTGGAAAGGCCCTCACGGAGCTGAACCAGGAAGGCACCCAGTCATGTCTGACACATTCCTGCATCCTGCTTCTTCATGAGCAATACCGCTATAAGCTAGGAATGTCTTTCCAAGGCTCAGAAAGGACAGGGGAGATGCATGGTGCTGCCTCTGGAATTTCGGTCCTCTGAGCAGACCTGGAGGTCTCCCTTGAAGGAGCTAACCAGTTTCTTCCAAATACAGGCTTGCAAACACACTGGGTGGCTGCCTCTTCTTCCCTGAAGGACGATCACTTTCCCGCATCCTGTGAACTCTGCATCCCAGCTGCTGGAAAAGCGCTTCTTGGAGGTCATTTTTCAGGGACAATTTTCCTGGAGCCGGGGCGTAGGGAGGGCCATGCTCGCTGGGAAAGGCAGAGTCACATCCACAGTCTGTTCTACCCCTTTTGCCCTGTGGGAGAGCTCTAGTGAGCCTAGGTCTGTCAGGAAAATTCTTGGCTCCTATGGGGACACACCTGTGTGTTAACCTGCATATCGGACCTAGGGGCACAGGGCGCCTGTTCCTCTCGGGGGGGACCCTGAAGTGGTGCGGCCCAGCAACAGCCTGAACATCCATCGATTGCTCTTTTCTTCTTCTGATAGAGCTAGCTTTGCTTCTCGCTTTGGCATTTCGGAAGCCAGGGGGAGCCCCCGCTGTTGTCCTGGGGTCTATTGGAGGTACGGGTCTATTGGACCCCAGCATGGCACCGACCCCCTCAGACACACTCCGCAGCCTCCTTCCCATGGGCAGGACTGTTCTGACCTAGGAATGTGTTCCAAGGCTCAGAAAATGCAGGGAGACACACGGCCTGACTCTGGAACTGAGGCCGTTGGAGCAGGCCTGGAGGTCTGACGTCTGAGACGCCAAACACTTGCTGCAAGATACAGGTGTGAAAAACACACTCTCTGGGGCTGCCTTTCCTTCCTCCAAGGAAGAGAGCTTTTCCAGTCTCCTCCGTGCTGAGTCATACAAGGCTGGAAAGGTCTGGCTTAGAGGGCATTTCTCAGCGGCAATGGCCCCTGAGGCCCTGCACCAGGGAGGGATCCTCCCTCCCAGGGGAAGTCAAAGCAACTCCAAACAGCTGTTCTTCATGTTTCCTCTGCAGGAGGGAGCTAGTGAGCCAGGTCTGTCTGGAACGTTCTTGATCCTGCGGGGAAATCATCCTGGGAGCCCACCTGGATACCAGTCGTAGGGGCTAAAATTCGCATTTTCCTTCCTTGGAGCCTAACGCAGTACAGCCTAGCAACTGCTTGAAAATCCATCCTGTTGCTGTTTTCTTCCTCTGACAGAGCGAGCTTTGCTCCCCATTTTGGGATTTCAGAAGCAAGGTGGTGGCCTGCAACTCCTTGCCTGGGGTCCATTGGAGGTGCAAGGTGCCTCGACCAGGTGACCCCAGCATGACACCTGGCCCCTCAGACACACTCCCGCAGCCTGCTTCCCCATGGGCAGGACTGCTCTCACCTAGGAATGTGTTTGCAAGGCAGGAAACTGCAGGGAGACACAAGGCCCTGATTCTGGATTGAGTCTGTTGGAACAGGCCTGCAGGTCTTCTGTCTAACAAGCCAAACACTTGCTGCAAGATACAGGCCTGAAAACACACTCTTGGGCTGCTTTCCTTCCTCCAAGGAGAGAGTTTTCTCAGCCTCCTGTGGGCTGAGAGTCACACAGGGCTGAAAAGCACTTGCTGGGAGATTATTTTTCATTGGCCATGGCCCTGAGGCCCTGTGTCAGGGAGGGCTCCCTCCTCCCAGGGAAAGTCAAAGGAAGCTCAAACGGCTGTTCAATCATGTTTTTGAGAGAGTCATTGCCAAGGCAGGTTTCTAAGAGTTCAAGGGTCCCAAAGGAGAGAGGGGGTCTAGAATTCTCAAGGAGGAAGGAAGGAAAAAGGGCCAACTGTTGTTTTCTCTTCACGTACTTCCTTTGTTTGTATATACATTATCTCGCTCTCCCTTGTGCGATCTCTGAAGAACGCCTTCGGTATCTTCGTTGATCTTACAATGTTCTTTTTACAGTATGCGGCGTGAAGGAAGCCAATTGGCAGTCTGTGTCTTTTTGCACTCCAGACAGTTCTTTTAAGTTCAAGGAATCTGTCATAACTTTGGGGTTTATATCCTTCTTACTGAACTTAGCGATCAGGGGGTACGCTTGTACTGCCTCCTGTCTAGTGGATGTCATCTAATGAAGCTTCGTCTTCTAATATTTCCTTATTGGTCAGGAGACTTTATCGTATTTGTAGCTAAACTTATTGGCGATTGCTAAGGGAAAGAGATATTGATCCAGCTCGTCGCTTGGGCTGGTTGATTTTTCTCCCACTCTTCTATGCAGATACATACCGCAGGTCAGTTTTGTATTATTGTTTCTGCATACAATTAAATTCATAGTTCTCTGCAGGGAAGCTAGTGAGTTAGGTCTGTACTGTATTCCGTTGGATCCTGTGGTGTAAATTTTTATCGCTGTGGCGTCATACGTGAGCATACTGGACTATGGGCTCACTATCGTGTTCTCTTCCTTTTCCCTGGGAGCTATCCTGGCTGTGATTAAGATTCACGATCCATCACTGTGCTTAGATTCTCATGAGCAACTTGCTGTTTTTCTCACCTTTGCTTGGCTACTATGTGTTCTTTTTTGTGGAGATGTCATCTATCTATATCGAATATTTTATGTCCTCACTGCTCTTTTGCTTGGATGACGTCTGTGGGCGGTCAAATGTGATGTCGAATTTGTGTCGGTTGCCTTCTCTGTATTCTAGGGTGTACCTGCTGTATTGGTAATCGTCGACGGTCAGGATAACTTAACTCTTCTCGTGGCTTATTGTGAGTAGGTGTGGTAAGCTGGCTCCATATCAAGGATATGTGATCTTGTGAATGCTTGGAATAAGGGCGTGTAGAACGCACACAGCTCTGATTGATGTTGAGACTGGCCCTCGAGCTATTGAGATGCGTCTGCCTGTCTGTGCTCAGGCCCTTGCTGTCATATAGCGTACGCCCTGTATAGTTCACAACAGCTCTCTGTGTTCTTGGTCGTTCTCTTAGAGGCAAGTTTAATATCCTTCCCCAGTCGTTCTTGTCTTCTTACACTTGGGTGATCATGGAGCTGGAATTGTATTGCTGTGTTTCCCATATGACTCACTTTCGGTCTGTGAGTGGTCGTGAAAAGGCCTAATGGTTG
>NW_017201450.1:0-6688 GCF_001704415.2 Capra hircus | reverse complement strand
ATACAAAAGGTCTCAGGTGATTTACATTATCTTTTGGCCAAGAGGCTTGTTAACACTTTTTGGCTCTCTTCCTTAATGAATGATAATTTTTGTTTCCCCTGAAGTTTTTTTTTAATCTGCATCTCCTTAAAAGCATTAAAGTTACATCTCTATAGAACAAAGGTGCAGTGGCGATATAACAAAGAAGGTACTTAACTCAAAGATCTAATGTTGCTAATACCAGGTCTACTACTTGTTTTTCTATATACCAACTATATCTAAAAATAAAGGATATGAAAATTTGCAGCAAGCATTGACCCAAAAATGAAACCTTTAATCAGTCCTATTCTAAAGATTTTGACTCCTCGGAAGCTCCTACATTCCTAGGATGTTTTAAGCTTCCTGTGCCTCCTGCCTCAGGAGGCTTCAAACAATCACATGCGCAGCTGTACGAGTCCTGCAGGCAGGCTAGAAAGCCATCGGAGGGGTTTTTGGATTGAAACACTCTTTCAAATGCAGAAGACTAAAGCCCTGATTTGACTTTTTCCAGAAAAATGTCAGAAGAGTGGAAAAGCAGAGCACAAAAGCCGGCAGATTTTTGTTGGGGTACGTGCTTAGGAATTTGCAGAGGGGTCCCTGAAGTCTGAGCACGCCTTGCGTATGTCAGCTTCCTTCCTCATGACCTTGTCACGGGCGGGATTCCTCACACTGGCTCCCAGCATCTCACCCTGTTTTATTTTAAATAATTAATTATTTATGTTTAAAATCAGGTGCAGTTCTGTCGCGAGATTCCGAATGCTCTGCCGAAGAATCTAGACAATACAGGGAAGAATGATTACGAGGAGCAAGATTATAAAGAGTAGACAGAATAGTCTTTCCAGAAATGAAGTTAGAGAAAGTGTGGAAAAAGTCATTGGCTTCTCCTGAGGTGGTAAAATCTAATCGGGAGTGTTCCAAGGTCTGAATCTGGTTATGCAGTTTCCCTAAGTCTAAACTAATATCTGAGCTGTTCCAAAACACCTAAAACTTGATTTTTTAACATATTGGGCATTTACACTTGTTGAGTCAATGACCGCTGCCATAGTAACAATAACAGTTATTGTAACACAGCAAGAACATAATTATCATATCAATAAGTTTTACAGTTACAGGACATCTTTAAAACCACAAAAGAGCAGACATTACTTTGAGGAGTTAAACAAGATGAAAACATCCATGGTTGACAAGTCGCTACATTAGGTACGTTAAGTTTTCTGGAATCATTGGTGAAAAGAAGAACATAAGGAGAGGATAGACAAGCCAAAATAGAGTAAATAGAGTCATTTTCTGGTTGGAGTTTGCGCTGCAGCAGCTGTTAGTCCCGCCGGGATCTTGATGTTTCTTTTGCCTCTTCTGCCGGTGGGAGCAGCGGCCTTCACCCCGCCTCTCTGACACTGGCGCTGTAACGGGGCTGCGAGTGCGGTGCACTGGGTTCCGTCAGTCAGGCTGGCCCGCCCGCAGCTTTTGGTGCACGGCTGTTTCCCGCGGCGGTGGCGGCAGAGAAGTTCCCTTTTTCTTTTTGTGGCGAATCAGTCTGTCCGGGATCCAAATTGACGAATCTGCACCCTGTGGAAAAAATATAAACACTTCCTCGACCCGCAGCAAATTCTGGGTCGGGATCTTTTTGTTATCTGGAGATCTTTTTGCTTTACCAATGGCTTTTTATTTTACTGTTCCAAACGAATCAGCATTTAACTTATTACAAAGAGAACATGTTGTAAAATCTGATGGGGGAAAACTATACTTAATTTCTCCTTTTTTAATTTTTGAATTAACAAAGCACGTGAGGGTAAATGATGCAAGATCTGATCACAAGAATTTCCTATAGCAATCTGCCAATCATCAAACATTTGAAAAGCATCAAGTTGTTTTTGTTATATGGAATTACAATTTTTGATGGCTCTTTACTAAACAATTTAATAAATCAGTATGCTTGAATTAATCTTTTAAATTAATATGGCAGTAATTTTTTCTTAGGCAGAGGCCATTGTTCCACCAAGTTGGGATAAGATAAAACTATTTTTTTGGGGGTCATTAGATGGAACCAATGGGCCTTCTTGTCACAAGCATCCTGTAGGTATACATTTTGTGGCAAGAATAATTTAATCTCCTTTTTGGCAATATTAATCTTAATTAACTGATCATTTAAAGCCTCATTCACTTTAACGAAAGCCAACTGTGTCACACTAGTCAACTTTTTCTTAGAACTGGGATTAGGATTGTTTTTTTTCAGCAATCAAACAAAAGGCTTTAAATCTACAAAAGTCAGTTTTAAATGTGGGCATATCCAATTAATATCAACTAATAATTTTTGGAAATCATTTAAAGTTAGTAAACAATCTCTCAGCAGCTTTAAAAGGACATTATCAGTTTTAAAACTTTTGGCAGACCCAAATATAAGAAGCAAGAAAAGCTTTTTTAATGATCTTTTTATAACCCAAATCTGGTCTATAGCCTTTTAGATGACAAGTACCATTTAATCTTTGCTTGAATACTTCCAGCAACGGGGAGCTCACTATTCACCAAGGTTTTAAACTCTCTCTCACCTCTTACTCTATAGCATTTTTATCCTGCATACCACCTTTTCTAATCCCACCAACTCCTTTTCAGTAGTATATGTTGGCCAGGAGCTGCGCTAGTCTCTCAGCAATCTAAGAAACGTCTTGTCTATTGTCTAACAGCCATGACATTTTATATCTTTAAAAAATCTTTTAAAGGCCAAGAAGCTGCAATTTTTTGCACCCAAAAAGCTAGATCTAGATCCTCTGGGGCTTTTTTTTTGTCTGGTTTTTCTGTCTGGTAATAAGGTAAAAGCAAAAGCTGTGCTATTTTTTTAATTTTAATTACACAGTTTTAGCAGGTGGCGATATCAAAACTTCAATTTTTTAGTATAATCAGAATTTACTACACAAGAACTACCGAAATTTTTTTGAAAAGAAAGCAAGCTATGCCCCAGCACAAGTCTTACAATGTCCTCAGGAAGGGGACTAGCCACTGGAATCTGAGTCAGGAGCTATTATTATTAAGGTGGTGGAACTGAGGTCCAGGCCTGAGCTACCTGGGGTTGTTTGGTACGGCTTGTTATCTCTGTTTAGCAAGACATTTTGGCAAAAAATGTTCTATTTGGCCTCAAGAGAAACATTTTGCATTTGTAAAGTCCTTTTTATTACGAATATTTTTCTTTTTTTTTCCTGTTTTTCTTCCTTTTTCTTTTTTTTGTTGGGTGAGGCCCCTCCTGAGGGGATTTTATGCAAGGAGCAAGCTCTGTTTTAAAAGCTCTTTTGCTCAAAAATATTGTCACTATCGTTTTCAAACTTAAGCAATGTTCTGGAGGCTTTGGATATAAAGTGGGGAGTTCTTAAGCCCTGGGGAGGCGCAAGCAGAGGTTGCAGTGGTCGCCTTAAATAAGACAACTCTTTTAAAGGTTTGGTTTGTGTAGAGGGGGGAGGGGGGCTCTCCAGGGCGCTCGGCCGCTGCGTCCTATAAGCACCCTCCTTCCTCGGGAGGAAGAGTACAGTCTCTCTCCTTTTGTTTGCCAATGGCAGAAAATATGATCTGCGTAATAGGTGGAGACCCACTACGATCCACTGCTATAGTCTCTCCCATAGGCTATCTAACTAACAGCCTCATGACGGGGGTCCAGAACATTTGTAATAATATTTTACAGAGCAAAAGCTTTTACAGGCCCATGCAAAGTATAATTAGTTTTTAGCTGTTTTATTACCTTTATCCAAGTATCTAAATCTCTTTTCTGGAAACCAAGGACATTGGTCTCGTAACACGAGCCTTTTAATCTTTAATTTGTCTTTTTTGTTTAACAGTTACAAAATTACTTGTATAAAGAGGTGTCATTGTTTTGAGTCATTGTTACCCGTGTCAGAAAATTAAGAGTTATAGAAAAGTCTGCCTTGACAAAAAGGTTTTACCTTAGCCAAGGGGGGTTTTGTTTTAAACCCTAAGATAGCAGGTTTCTTTTCAACCTCTAGAGCACCAGGTTTCTCTTAAACCCTTGAACACTTCCCACTCGTCCTCACCCTGTCTATCCTACAGGGGGTCCGTGGCACCCTGAGTGGGGTCCTAGCCGTCCCGAACACTCAACACTGGGGAGTACCCGAAAGTACTCCGGGGGGAGTGATTAAGTCACTCCCGGGGGAGCAACAGAGAGTGCTCCGGGGGAGCTTTTGCTCCGAGGAACCTACCTTTGAATAGCCTGTTCCGGCACCACTTGCTGGGGTCCAGCCCCGGTGGATCCAGGGAATTCGAAGGGTGGACGGCGTTGGCGTGGAAAGACTTGTTTGTTTATTAATGTAAGATTAGATTAAGAAACTATAGTGTAGTAAGAAGATTAAGTGGAGGAAGAGGGCTGAATAGCTTGGTTTACGCGGAAGGCCAATAAAATTCCAGACAAGGAATTTGCACCATCTACGTTGGGCCACCGGCGCACGCTTGAATATCTAAGGGTGCCTCGCCTTAAGCTCCCTTTCGTGCGGTCTTAACAGCCGGGGGCAAGTAAGTAGACCTGGCGAGCCTCCGCGCCCCAGATGGAGATTCAGCCTGAAGTTAAAGTAAAGAGCAGAGAGAGGGAAGGGGAGAGAAGAAGAGAGAGAGAGAGACATGGGGGAGCCAGAGTCCCAAGAAACCAGGCCGAGAGACTAGTTCGAGAAACTGGCCCCCATCCTTTATTGTTCAGAAGGCCTTTTATACTTTTGATAAAACACGGAGATCATGGGTAACACAAAATTATGTAGCGTTCGCAACCCAGATTCTTTCCGTATATCATTTTGTATACAAAAGGTCTCAGGTGATTTACATTATCTTTTGGCCAAGAGGCTTGTTAACACTTTTTGGCTCTCTTCCTTAATGAATGTTAATTTTGTTTCCCCTGAAGTGTTTTTTTTTTTAATCTGCATCTCCTTAAAGCATTAAAGTTACATCTCTATAGAACAAAGGTGCAGTGGGATATAACAAAGAAGGTACTTAACTCAAAGATCTAATGTTGCTAATACCAGGTCTACTACTTGTTTTTCTATATACCAACTATATCTAAAAATAAAGGATATGAAAATTTGGCAGCAAGCATTGACCCAAAAAATGAAACCTTTAATCAGTCCTATTCTAAAGATTTTGACTCCTCGGAAGCTCCTACATTCCTAGGATGTTTTAAGCTTTTCTGTGCCTCCTGCGGTCAGGAGGCCTCAAACAATCACATGCGCAGCTGCACGAGTCGTGCAGGCAGGCTAGAAAGCCATCGGAGGGGTTTTTGGATTGAAACACTCTTTCAAATGCAGAAGACTAAAGCCCTGAATTGACTTTTTCCAGAAAATGTCAGAAGAGTGGAAAAGCAGAGCACAAAAGCCGGCAGATTTTTGTTGGGGTACGTGCTTAGGAATTTGCAGAGGGGTCCCTGAAGTCTGAGCACGCCTTGCGTATGTCAGCTTCCTTCCTCATGACCTTGTACGGCGGGATTCCTCACACTGGCTCCCAGCAGGTGCCGGAACCTGAGGATTCCTCTCCAGTGCTGACATGGATCTTGGGGTACTTCTGGAGTCTCCCCAGGGGAGTCAGTCCTCGTCTCGAGTGGGGGCATGAACGTGCGGTTTCCTCTCGAGCTGTAGCAGCAGAGTCAGCCTTCCCTTCGCGTGGATCAAGGGATCTGTGGCTTTCCCTCGAGGCTTTCCCACGAGGCTTTCCCACGAGGCTTTCCCACAGGGCTGTACCACGTGCCACCGTGGTGTGAGTCGATCCTCGGCTTGAAGGTCGAGGCAGTGCAGGGAAAACAGGTTTCCCTGGAATGGACTGAGACATCTGGGGAGTGTGGGAACGGTGGCACGAACCTGGAGTTCCTCTCCCGTTTCAAGTGGAGAGCGCCTCCTCTTGAGATGCGACGGGAACGCTGGGAATACTTTCCCGAACACGCAGGGAAAGGATCCCTCCTCTAGAGCTATGAGGCGGAAACGGGGCTCCTCTGTATGTGGGGCGGGACTCTCGTCCTTCTTCTCGAGTGGAGTCGGGTATGACGGGGAACTTCTTGAGTTGCAGCAAGGGTGTGAAGGACCCTTGGAAATTCCAGCGTTTAGGTGTGATTAGCCTCGAGGAGCCTCATCGGAAAAGGGCCTCATCTCGCCTGGAGGGGAGAACCTCCTGGATTTTCAAGAGTTGCGGCCGGTGCTCTCGACTTACCACGGGGACCTCAGGGACCCGCTCTGGGGGCCTCAGGAAAGGCCAGTCCCCTTGCGAGTTGCTCGGGGGCCTCTCGGGGGCCTTCTCGGGTTTCCTCCCGTCGATTCTGGGGCCTAAAACCTTTGTGTGGAGTCAGCGCCGGAACCTGAGAATTCCTCTTCCAGTGCTGACATGGATCTTGGGGTACTTCTGGAGTCTCCCCATGGGAGTCAGTCCTTTTCTCGAGTGGGGGCATGCACGTGCGCATTCCTCCCGAGCTGTAGCAGCAGTGTCACGCTTCCCTTCGCGGGATCAAGGGATCAGGGGCTTTTTCTAGGCTTTCCACGAGGCTTTCCCAAGAGGCTTTCCCACACGGGCCGTCCCACGTGCCACCGTGGTGTGAGTCGATCCTCGGCTTGAAAGTCGAGGCAGTGCAGGGAAAACAGGGTTTCCCTGGAATGGACTGACACATCTGGGGGACTCTGCGGAATGTGGCACGACCCTGGACGAC
>NW_017201449.1:0-6688 GCF_001704415.2 Capra hircus | reverse complement strand
ATCCTTTCCCTGCGTGGTTGGGAAAGAATTCCCGGCGATCCCGGCGGCATCTCATGAGGAAGCATTCTCCCACAGGACAGGGCGCGAGAACTCCAGGGTCGTGCCACCATTCCCAGAGTCCCCCAGATGTCTCAGTCCATTCCAGGGAAACCTGTTCTCCCTGGCAGTGCCTCGACTTTCTAGCGGAGGATCGACTCACACCACGGTGGTACGTGGGACAGCCCTGTGGGAAAGCCTCGTGGGAAGGCCTAGTGGGAAAACTCTAGGGAAAGCCACAGATCCCTTGATCCACGCGAAGTGAAGCGTGACACTGCTGCTACAGCTCGGGCAGGAAAGCGCACGTGAATGCCCCCCCCATCGAGACGAGGAATGACTCCCCTGGGGAGACCCCAGAAGTACCCCAAGGTCCATGTCAGCACTGGAGAGGAATCCTCAGGTTCCGGCACCGACTCCACACAAGGTCTTAGGTACCGACATTGACGGGCAGAGGAATGCCGAGAGCCCGCAAGCAACACTCCTGGGGGACTGGCCTTTCCTGAGGCCACCAGAGCGGGTCCCTGAGGTCCCGGTCATAAGTCGAGAGCAGCCGCGGCGCAAACTCGAGAAATCCAGGAGGTTCTCCCCTCCAGGCGAGAGGAGGCCCATTTCCGCTGAGACCTCTCGAGGCTAATCACACCAAACCTCTGGACCTTCCAGAGGGTCCTTCACACCGTTGCTGCAACTCAAGAAGTTCCCCGACATACCCGTCTCCAGTCAAGAGGAAGCACGAGAGACACGCCCACATCCAGAGGAGCCCGTTTCCGCCTCCTAGCTCGACAGGGGGATCCTTTCCCTGTGTTGGGGAAAGAATCCCGGCGTTCCCGGTCGCATCTCAAGAGGAGGCGCTCTCCACAGGAAAGGCGAGAGAGAACTCCAGGGTCGTGCCACCATTCCCAGAGTCCCCCAGATTTCTCAGTCCATTCCAGGGAAACCTGTTTTCCCTGCACTGCCTCGACTTTCAAGCCGAGGATCGACTCACACCACGGTGGCACGTGGGACAGCCCTGTGGGAAAGCCTCGAGGGAAAGCCACAGATCCCTTAATCCACGCGAGGGAAGGCGTGACACTGCTGCTACAGTTCGGAGGAAATCGCACCTATGTCCCCACTCGAGACGAGGACTGACTCCCTGGGGAGACTCCAGAAGTACCCCAAGATCCACGTCGGCACTGGAGAGGAATCATCAGGTTCCGGCATCGTCTCCACACAAGGTCTTAGGCACCGGCATCGTCGGGAGAGGAATCCCGAGAGGCCCGAAGCAACTCGCATGGGTACTGGCCTTTCCTGAGGCCACCAGAGCGGGTCCCTGAGGTCCCCGTCGTAAGTCGAGAGCACCTGCCACAACTCGAGAAAATCCAGGAGGTTCTCCCCTCCAGGCGAGATGAGGCCCCATTTCCGCTGAGGCGTCTCGAGGCTAAACACACCTAACCTCTGGAACTTCCAAAGGGACCTTCACACCCTTGCTGCAACTCAAGAAGTTCCCCGACATACCAGTCTCCACTCGAGGTTAAGAACGAGAGTCCCGCCTACATCAGGAGGAGCCCCGTTTCCCCTCCTAGCTCGAGAGGAGGGATCCTTTCCCTGCGTGGTCGGGAAAGATCTCCCGAGTTCCCGTCGCATCTCAAGAGGAGGTGCTCTCCACAGGAAAGGTGAGAGGAACTCCAGGGTCGTGCCACCATTCCCAAGAGTCCTCCAGATGTTCAGTCCATTCCAGGGAAGCCTGTGTTCCCTGCACTGCCTCGACTTTCAAGCCGACGATCGACTCACACCACGGTGGCACGTGGAGCAGCCCTGTGGGAAAGCTTCGTATGAAAGCCTCGTGTGGAAAGCATCGAGGGAAAGCCCCTGATCCCCCTGATCTTCGCGAAGGGAAGCGTGACACTGCTGCTACAGCACGGGAGGAAAGCGCACGTGCATGCCCCCACTCGAGACAAGGACTGACTCCCCTGGTGAGACTCCAGAAGTACCGCCAAGATGCATGTCAGCACTGGAGAGGAATACTCAGGATCCGACACCGACTCCACACAAGGTCTGAGGCCCTGGCATCTGACGGGAAAGGAATCCAGAGAGGGCCCCACAGCAACTCTCATGGGGACTGGCCTTTCTTGAGGCCACCAGAGCGGGTCCCTGAGGTCCCTGTCGTAAGTCGAGAGGCACCTGCCGCAACTCGAGAAAATCCAGGAGGTTCTCCCCTCCAGCCCAGATGAGGGCCATTTCCGCTGCGGCGTCTCGAGGCTAATCACACCTAACCTCTGGAACTTCCTAAGGGTCCTTCACACCCTTGCTGCAACTCAAGAAGTTCCCCGACATACCCGTCTTCACTCGAGAGGAAGCACGAGAGTCCCGCCCACATCCAGAGGAGCCCCTTGTCGCCTCCTTGCTCGAGAGGAGGGATCCTTTCCCTGCCTGGTAGGGAAAGAATTCCTGGCGTTCCCGGTCGCATCTCTTGAGGAGGCGCTCTCCACAGGAAAGGCGAGAGGAACTCCCAGGGTCGTGCCACCATTCCCCAGATCCGCCAGATGTCTCAGTCAATTCCAGGGAAACCTGTTTTCCCGGCACTGCCTCGACTTTCCAAGCCGAGGATCGACTCACACCATCGTGGCACGTGGAGCAGCCCTGTGGGAAAGCCTCGTGGGAAAGCCTCGTTGGAAAGCCTGAGGGAAAGCCCCTGATCCTTGATCTTCGCGAATGGAAGCGTGACACTGCTGCTAGCTCGGGAGGAAAGCGCACGTGCATGCCCGACTCGAGACGAGGACTGACTCCCCTGGGGGACTCCAGAAGTACCCCGATCCATGTCAGTACTGGATAGAAATCCTCAGGTCCGGCACCGTCTCCACACAAGATCTTAGGCCATGGCATCGACGGGAGAGAAATCCCGAGAGGCCCCCGAGCAATTCGCGTGGGACTGGCCTTTTCCTGAGGCCACCAGAGCGGGTCACTGAGGTCCCCGTCGTAAGTCGAGAGGCCTGCCGCAACTCGAGACAATCCAGGAGGTTCTCCCCTCCAGGCGAGATGAGGCCCATTTCCGCTGAGGCGTCTCGAGGATAATCACACCTAACCTCTGGAACTTCCGAAGGGTCATTCACACCCCTTGCTGCAACTCAAGAAGTTCGCTACCCGCTCCAATTGAGAGGAAGCACGAGAGTTCCCCCCACATCCAAAGGAGCCCCATTTCCGCCTCCAAGCTCGAGAGGAGGGATCCTTTCCCATCGTGGTCGGGAATGAATTCCCCGCGTTCCTGTCGCAACTCAAGAAGAGGCACTCTCACAGGAAAGGCGAGAGGAACTCCAGGGTCGTGCCATTCCCATAGTCCCCCAGATGTCCCAGTCCATTCCAGGGAAACCTGTTTTCCCCTGCACTGCCTCGACTTTCAAGCGAGGATCGACTCACACCACGGTGGCACGTGGGACAGCCTTGTGGGATAGTCTCGTGGGAGCCTCGTGGGAAAGCCTCGAGGGAAAGCCACACATCCCTAGATCCACACGCAAAGGGAAGCGTGACACTGCTGCTACTGCTCGGGGGAAAGGGCACGTGCATGCCCCCACTCGAGACGAGGACTGACTCCCCTGGGGAGACTCCAGAAGTACCCCAAGATCCATGTCAGCACTGGAGAGGAATCCTCAGGATCCGACACCGACTTCACACAGGGTCTTAGGCCCTGGCATCGACGGGAAAAGGGTTCCCGAGAGGCCCCACATCAACTCTCATGGGGACTGGCCTTTCGTGAGGCCACCAGAGCGGGTCCCTGAGGTCCCCATCGTAAGTCGAGAGCACCTGCCGCAACTCGAGAAAATCCAGGAGGTTCTCCCCCTCCAGGCGAGATGAGGCCATTTTCCGCTGAGGCGTCTCGAGGCTAATCACATCGAATATCTGCAACTTTCAAAGGGTCCTTCACACCCTTGCTGCAACTCAAGAAGTTCCCCGACATACCGGTCTCCACTGAGAGAAGCACGAGAGTCCCCGCCCACATCAGAGGAGCCCGTTTTCCGCCTCCTTGCTCGAGAGAAGGTATCCTTTCCCTGTGTGGTCGGGAAAGAATTCCCGGCATTCCCGTCGCATCTCAAAAGGAGGCGCTCTCCACATGAAAGGCGAGAGGAACTCCAGGGTAGTTCCACCATTCCCCGAGTCCCCAGGTATATCAGTCCATTCCAGGGAAACCTGTTTTCCCTGCACTGCCTCGACTTTCAAGGCAACGATCGACTCACACCACGTTGGCACGTGGGACTGCCCTGTGGGAAAGCCTCGTGGGAAAGCCTCAAGCGAAAGCCACAGATCCCTTGATCCACGGCCTATGAATGCATGACACTGCTGGTACAGCTCGGGAGGAATGCGCACGTGCATGCCCCCACTCGAGACGAGGACTGACTCCCCTGGGGAGACTCCAGAAGTACCCCCAACATCCATGTCAGCACTGGAGAGGAATCTTCAGTTTCCGGCACCGACTCCACACAAGCTCTTAGGTCCCGGCATCGACGGGAGAGGAATCCCGAGAGGCTCCCGAGCAACGTGCATGGGGACTGGCCTTTCCTTAGGCCACCAGAGCGGGTCCTGGAGGTCCTCGTCGTAAGTCGAGAGCACCTGCCGCAACTCGAGAAAATCCAGGAGGTTCTCCCCTCCAGGCGAAATGAGACCCATTTCCACTGCGGTGTCTCTAGGCTAATCACATCTAACATTTGGAACTTCAAAAGGGTCCGTCACACCCTTGCTGCAACTCAAGAAGTTCCCGACACATAACCGTCTCCACTCGAGAGGAAGCACGAGAGTCCCGCAATATCCAGAGGAGCCCTGTTTCCGCCTCCTAGATCGAGAGAAGGGATCCTTTCCCTGCGTGGTCGGGAAAGAATTCCCTGGGTTCCCGTCTCATCTCAAAGAGGAGGCGCTCTCCACAGGAAAGGCGAGAGGAACTCCAGGGTCGTGCCACCATTCCCAGAGTCCCCCAGATGTCTCAGTCCATTCCAGGGAAACCTGTTTTCCCTGCACTGCCTCGACTTTCAAGCCGAGGATCGACTCACACCACGGTGGCACGAGGGACAGCCTGTGGGAAAGCCTCCTGGGCAAGCCTCGAGGGAAAGCCAGAGATCTGTGGATCCACGCAAAGGGAAGCGTGACACTGCTGCTACAGCTCGAGAGGAAATCGCACCTGCATGCCCCAATTCGAGAGGAGGACTGACTCCCTGGGGAGACTCCAGAAGTACCCCAAATCCATGTCAGCACTGGAGAGGAATCCTCAGGTTCTGGCACCGACTCCACACAAGGTCTTAGGTCCCGGCATCGACGGGAGAGGAATACCGAGAGGCACCCGAACAACTCGCATGGTGACTGGCCTTTCCTGAGGCCACCAGAGCGGGTCCCATAGGTCCCCGTTGTAAGTCGAGACCACCTGCCGCAACTCGAGAAAATCCAGGAGGTTCTCCCCTCCAGGCCAGATGAGGCCCATTTCCGCTGAGGCGTCTAGAGGCTAATCACACCTAACCTCTGGAACTTCCAAAGGGTCCTTTCACACCCTTGCTGCAACTCAAGAAGTTCCCCGACTTACCCGTCTCCACTCGAGAGGAAGCACGAGAGTCCGCCCACATCCAGAGGAGCCCCGGTTCCGCTTCCTAGCTCGAGAGGAGGGATCCTTTCCCTGCATGGTCGGGAAAGAATTCCCGGCGTTCCTTTCGCATCTCCAGTGGAGGCGCTCACCACAGGAAAGGCGAGAGGAACTCCAGGGTCGTGCCACCATTCCCAGAGTCCCCCAGATGTCTCAGTCCATTCCAGGGATACCTGTTTTCCTGCACTGCCTCGACTTTCAAGCCGAAGATCGACTCACACCACGGTGGCTCGTGGGACATCCCTGTGGGAAAGCCTTGTGGGAAACCTCGTGGGAAAGCCTCGAGGGAAAGCCACAGATCCCTTTATCCAAGGGAAGGGAAGCGTGACACTGCTGCTACAGCTCGGGAGGAAAGCGCAAGTGCAAGCCCCCAATCGAGACGAGGACTGACTCCCCTGGGGAGACTCCAGCAATACTCCAAGATCCATGTCAGCACTGGAGAGGAATCCTCAGGTTCCTTCACCGACTCCACACAAGGTCTTAGGCCCTGGCATCGACAAGAGAGGAATCCCGAGATGCCCCGACCAACTCTCTGGGGACTGGCCTTTCCTGAGGCCACCAGAGCGGGTCCCTGAGGTCCGCGTCATAAGTCGAGAGCACCTGCCGCAACTCGAGAAAATCCAGGAGGTTCTCCCCTCCAGGCGACATGAGGACCATTTCCCCTGAAGCGTCTCAAGGATAATCACACCCTAACCTCTGGAACTTCCAAAGGGTCCTTCACACCTTGCTGCAACTCAAGAAGTTCCGAGGACATACCCGTCTCCACTCGAGAGGAGTCACGAGAGTCCCGCCCACATCCAGAGGAGCCGGCGTTTCCGCCTCCTTGCTCGAGAGGAGAGATCCCTTTCCCTGCGTGGTCGGGAAAGAATGCCCGGCGTTCCCGTCGCATCTCAAGAGGAGGCGCTCTCCACAGGAAAGGCGAGAGAAACTCCAGGGTCATGCCACCATTCCCAGAGTCCCCCAGATGTCTCAGTCCATTCCAGGGAAACCTGTTTTCCCTGCACTGCCTCGACTTTCAAGCCGAGGATCGACTCACACCACGGTGGCACGTGGGACAAC
>NW_017201448.1:0-6688 GCF_001704415.2 Capra hircus | reverse complement strand
TTTAAATATAGTTTCCCCCATCAGATTTTGAAACATGCTCTTTTCGTAATAAATAACTTAAATACTGATTCATCCGGAAACTGCAATGCTTCGCCATTGGTGCCCAGAGCAATTGAATGCAAAACCATTAGTAAAATGGAGGGACCTTCTCTCCGGACAATGGAAAGTCCTGACCCTTTATTAACCAGTGGCGAGGGTATGCTTGTGTTTTTCCACAGGACGCGGACGCTCCGATTTGGGTTCCAGACAGACTAATTCGCCATGTCTCAGCTCCCCGGATATCAGAATCCCCCGCCACCGCGATCTCTAAAAAGGAAGAAACTCCCTCTTCCTCCGCTCCCCCGCCGCCAGCACGGGAAATGCCGCTGACCCCAGGACAGCTGACATTGGAGATCCCGGATAGGCGAGGAGCGGAGCCACCCACTGGACAGATGTCACGACTTCAGATACAGGATATTGCGCCCCCTGATTTTTTGCCTCGCAGGAATCCATTAGGACGCCCAGCTCAGTCAACCCAACAAGCCTCCTTACCTACCTGGGACAGATTAAAGCCCTCTGTCGCCAGGCACAGGGGATAGCTACCCTACAGGGATCGTCAGTCTCTCCTGAAAAGGTGTTTATTGGCCATGCTTGCCTTGCTCTCTTGCCAGGTAAGCGCTGCTCCCATTCCAACCAAATATTGGGCATTTCTCCGGATCCTCCAACTTTCCAAGTTGTTACTTGGAACAGTGACCCCATACGAGTTAGTACAGACCAGCCTCGCCTTTTGGGAGGATCTTATACTTCCTATACAAAAGACCAATACCCTATTAATTTCAATTATACTTTAAAGGACTAGCAGATGATTTTCCTGTTTGCTTTAATTTTCCTCCTGGCCTTACAGGAGATTTCTTTACCAAGACAGGATGCGTTGGAGCCTCCACAAAAAGCAGTTATGACAGATTCCCCAACCTCTAAATTTGCATCTAAAGGGGATCGGTCTGCTTGGATATTACGAGCCCATATGCCTGGGGTCTTGGCCCCTATAAGTCCTTGTCTCTCAAAACTCCATCAGACTATCCAAATTGTGACGATGTTGCTCCTCAGATGTTATTTGGAAAACTATAGATGATCATTCAGGATATCCGATTTGAAGTCTTGTATTTATAACTCGAAAATAGATTACAATATGCCGGAGGAAGAAATTGTGCAATTCAGGACTGGAGCAACCCAAATCCAGGTCAAGACCCTGAGTCTGACGATGGCTTTATCAATAGATTGGATAATTGGAAAAAATATTCAGTTTCTTGGCCGTTAGTTGCCACCAGACGGCATCATAACCAATTTGTACCCCCTATGCTGTCTTATACGACTAGAGGTAAAACCTTTTGGCAGCCAGAAATTTGGAGAGCCCTTGCAGCCACCGCCCCTATTATTTTAATCCGACCAAAGAATACCTCTACCTACTCTATTTTAGCTTGTTTACCCTCTCCTTATGTTTTTCTTTTCACTAATGATTCTGAAAGACTTAACATACAATTGAATTATACAGGTGGACCCCATGTAGTGTCTGTGAACAATGTATGCTTTCATCCTGTTTAACTCCTCAATATAAAATTTGCTCTTTCATGGTTTTAAAATGTCCGTCCTATCTCATGGTACCTGTAACTGTAGCCACGTATTGGTATGATAACCATGGCCTAGCTGTACTGCAACGGCTACAAGATTTAATGCGGACACGACGGTTTGTGGGCTTACTTGTTTTGGGAATATCGGCTTTGATAACTGCAATTACTTCTGTTACTGTGGCGGCATTGTCATTGTCTCAACAAGTGCATACTGCCCAATATGTTGATACCGTATCCAAAAATGTTTCTTTAACGCTGGCAACCCAGGAAATTATAGATAGGAAACTAGAAATAAGGGTTGATGCCTTAGAAGAAGCAGTAATGCATATTGGGACTGAATTACAGAGTCTGAAAGTGAAAATGGCTCTTTCATGTCATGCTGATTACCGGTGGATATGTGTTACATCCCTGAAAGTAAAGGAGACAGATTTTGAATGGGAGAGAGTCAAAAATCATATTTTAGGTGTTTGGAACAGCTCAGATATTAGTTTAGACTTAGGGAAACTTCATAATCAGATTCAGACCTTGGAACACTCTCGATTAGATTTTACTGCCGCAGGAGAAGCCAATGACTTTTTCCACACCTTCTCTGACTTCATTTCTGGAAAAACTCTTCTGACTACTGTTTCTAGCTATGCTGCTGTGGGTGCCATAATCCTGCTCCTTGTAATCGTGCTTCCTTGTGTTGTCAGGACTCTTCGGCAGAGCATTCAAAATCTCGCGACTGATCTGCACCTAATTTTTTTAAAAAATAATAAAGAAGGGGGAGATGCTGGAAGCCAGTGTGAGGAATCCCGCCCGTGACAAGGTCATGAGGAAGGAAACTGACATACGCAAGGCGTGCTCAGACTTCAGGGACCCCTCTGGAAATTCCTAAGCATGTACCCCAACAAAAATCTGCCGGCTTTTGTTCTCTGCTTTTCCACTCTTCTGACATTTTCTGGAAAAAGTCAATTCAGGGCTTTAGTCTTCTGCATTTGAAAGAGTGTTTCGATCCAAAAACCCCTTCGATGGCTTTCTAGCCTGCCTGCAGGACTCTGCGAGTGTGATTGTTTGAGGCCTCCTGACCGCAGGAGGCACAGGAAGCTTAAAACATCCTAGGAATGTAGGGGCTTCCGAAGAGTCAAAATCTTTAGAATAGGACTGATTAAAAGTTTCATTTGTTGAGTCAATGCTTGCTGCCAAATTTTCATATCCTTTATTTTTAGATATAGTTGGTATATAGAAAAACAAGTAGTAGACCTGGTATTAGCAACATTAGATCTTCGAGTTAAGTACCTTCTTTGTTATATCCCACTGCACCTTTGTTCTATAGAGATTTAACTTTAATGCTTTAAGGAAATGCAGATTAAAGAAAAACACTTCAGGGGAAACAAAATTAACATTCATTAAGGAAGAGAGCTAAAAAGTGTTAACAAGCCTCTTGGCCAGAAGATAATGTAAATCACCTGAGACCTTTTGTATACAAAATGATGTATAGAAAGAGTCTGGGCTGCGAACGCCACATAATTCTGTGTTACCCATTGATCTCCATGTTTTATCAAAAGTATAAAAGGCCTTCTGAACAATAAAGGATCAGACCGGTTTCTCGAACTAGTCTCTCGGCCTGGTTTCTTGGGACTCTGGCTCCCCCCATGTTTCTCTCTCTCTCTTCTTCTCTCCCCTTCCCTCTCTGTGCTCTTTACTTTAACTTCAGGCTGAATCTCCATCTGGGGCGCGGAGGCTCGCCAGGTCTACTTACTGGCCCGGCTGTTAAGACCCGCACGAAAGGGAGCTTAAGGCGAGGCACCCTTAGATATTCAAGCGGGCGCCGGTGGCCCAAGGTAGATGGTGCAAATTCCTTGTCTGGTATTTTATTGGCCTTCCGCGTAAACCAAGCTATTCAGCCCTCTTCCTCCACTTAATCTTCTTATTACACTATAGTTTCTTAATCTAATCTTACATTAATAAACAAACAAGTCTTTCCACACCAACGCCGTCCACCCTTCGAATTCCCTGGATCCACCGGGGCTGGACCCCGGGAGACGTGGATCTTGGGGTTCTTCTGGAGTCTCCCCAGGGGAGTCAGTCCTCATCTCGAGTGGGGGTATGCACGTGCGCTTTCTTCCCGAGCTGCAGCAGCAGCGTCACGCTGCCCTTCGCGTGGATCAAGGGATCTGTGGCTTTACCACGAGGCTTTCCCACGAGGCTTTCCCACGAGGCTTTCCCACAGGGCTGTCCCACGTGCCACCGTGGTGTGAGTCGATCCTCGGCTTGAAAGTCGAGGAAGTGCAGGGAAAAAAGGTTTCCCTGGAATGGACTGAGACATCTAGGGGACTCTGGGAATGGTGGCACGACCCTGGAGTTCCTCTCGCCTTTCCTGTGGAGAGCGCCTCCTCTTGAGATGCGACGGGAACGCCGGGAATTCCTTCCCGAACATGCAGGGAAAGGATCCCTCCTCTCGAGCTAGGAGGCGGAAACGGGGCTACTCTGGATGTGGGCGGGACTCTCGAGCTTCCTCTCAAGTGGAGAGTGGTATGTGGGGGAACTTGTTGAGTTGCAGCAAGGGTGTGAAGGACCCTTTGGAAGTTCCAGATGTTAGATGTGATTAGCCTCGAGACGCCTCAGTGGAAATGGGCCTCATCTCGCCTGGAGGGGAGAACCTCCTGGATTTTCTCGAGTTGCGGCAGGTGTTCTCGACTTACGATGGGGACCTCAGGGACCCGCTCTGGTGGCCTCAGGAAAGGCCAGTCCCCATGCGAGTTGCTCGGGGACCTCTCGGGATTCCTCTCCGGTCGATGCCGGGGCCTAAGACCTTGTGTGGAGTCGGTGCCGAAACCTGAGGATTCCTCTCCAGTGCTGACATGGATCTTGGGGTACCTCTGGAGTCTCCCCAGGGGAGTCAGTCCTCGTCTCGAGTGGGGGCATGCACGTGCCGCTTTCCTCCCGAGCTGCAGGAGCAGTGTCACGCATCCCTTCGGGTGGATCAAGGGATCGGCGGCTTTCCCTCGAGGCTTTCCCACGAGGCTTTCCCACGAGGCTTTCCCACAGGGCTGCCCCACGTTCCACCGTGGTGTGAGTCGATCCTCGACTTGAAAGTCGAGGCAGTGCAGGGAAAACAGATTTCCCTGGAATGGATTTAGATACCTGGGGGATTCTGGGAATGGTGGCACGACCCTGGAGTTCCTCTCGCCTTTCCTGTGGAGAGCGCCTCCTCTTGAGATGTGACGGAAACGCCAGGAATTCTGTCGCGACCACGTAGGGAAAGGATCCCTCCTCTCGAGGTAGGGGGCGAAACGGGGCTCCTCTGGATGTGGGCGGGACTCTCGTGCTTCCTCTCGAGTGGAGACGGGTATGTCGCGGAACTTCTTGAGTTGCAGCAAGGGTGTGAAGGACCCTTTGGAAGTTCCAGATGTTAGATGTGTTTAGCCTCGAGACGCCTCAGTGGAAATGGGGCTCATCTCGCCTGGAGGGGAGAACCTCCTGGATTTAATCGAGTTGCGGCAGGTGCTCTCGACTTACGACGGGGACCTCAGGTACCCGCCCTGGTGGCCTCAGGAAAGACCAGTCCCCATGCGAGTTGCTCGGGGCCTCTCGGGATTCCTCTCCCGTCGATGCCGGGGCCAAAAACTTGTGTGGAGTCTGTGCCGGAACCTGAGGATTCCTCTCGTGTGCTGACATGGATCTTGGCGTACTTCTGGAGTCTCCCCAGGGGAGGCAGTCCTCGTCTCGATTGGGGGTATGCACGTGCGCTTTCCTCCCGAGCTGTAGCAGCAGTGTCATGCTTCCATTCGCGTGGATCAAGGGATCTGTGACTTTCGCTCGAGGCTTTCCCACTAGGCTTTCCCACAGGGCTGTCCCACGTGCCACCGTTGTGTGAGACGATCCTCGGCTTGAAAGTCGAGGCAGTGCAGGGAAAACAGGTTTCCCTGGAATGGACTGAGACATCTGGTGGACTCTGGGAATTTGGCACGACCCTGGAGTTCCTCTCGCCTTTCCTGTGGGAGCGCCTCCTCTTTGATGCGACGGGAACGCCGGGAATTCTTTCCCGACCACGCAGGGAAAGGATCCCTCCTCTCGAGCTGGGAGGCGGAAACGGGGCTCCTCTGGATGTGGGCGGGACTCTCGTGCTTCCTCTCAAGTGGAGAGTGGTATGTGGGGGAACTTCTTGAGTTGCAGTAAGGGTGTGAAGGACCCTTTGGAAGTTCCAGATGTTAGATGTGATTAGCCTCGAGACGCCATAGTGGAAATGGGCCTCATCTCGCCTGGAGGGGAGAACCTCCGGGATTTTCTCGAGTTGCGGCAGGTGTTCTCGAATTACGACGGGGACCTCAGGGACCCGCTCTGGTGGCCTCAGGAAAGGCCAGTCCCCATGCGAGTTGCTCGGGGGCCTCTCGGGATTCCTCTCCCGTCGATGCCGGGGCCTAAGACCTTGTGTGGAGTCCGGTGCCGAAAACTGAGGATTCCTCTCCAGTGCTGACATGGATCTTGGGGTAATTCTGGAGTCTCCCCAGGGGAGTCAGTCCTCGTCTCGAGTGGGGGCATGCACGTGCGCTTTCCTCCCGAGCTGTAGCAGCAGTGTCGCTGTTCCCTTCGCGTGGATCAAGGGATCTGTGGCTTTCCCTCGAGGATTTCACACAGGGCTTTCCCACGTGTCACCGTGGTGTGAGTCGATCCTCGGCTTGAAAGTCGAGGCATTGCAGGGAAAACAGGTTTCCCTGGAATGGACTGACACATTTTGGGGACTCTGGAATGGTGGCACGACCCTGGAGTTCCTCTCGCCTTTCCTGTGGAGAGTGCCTCCTCTTGAGATGCGACGGGAACGTCGGGAATTCTTTCCCGACCATGCAGGGAAAGGATCCCTCCTCTCGAGCTAGGAGGCGGAAACGGGGCTCCTCTGGATGTGGACGGGACTCTCGTGCTTCCTCTTGAGTGGAGACGGGTATGTCGGGGAACTTCTTGAGTTGCAGCAAGGGTGTGAAGGACCCTTTGGAAGTTACAAATGTTAGATGTGATTAGCCTCGAGATGCCTCAGCGGAAATGGGCCTCATCTCGCCTGGAGGGGAGAACCTCCTGGATTTTCTCGAGTTGCGGCAGGTGCT